>NC_061097.1:65472335-65522335 GCF_015104395.2 Macrobrachium nipponense | reverse complement strand
GTAACAGACTCTAGGTGACTGGTGTTATCGTCATATTTAGACCTCACGTGATTTTCAGATGGTAACTCTGAGGTGATTAAAATCGGATTCCTTGATAAACAGTCAGCCACATATTAAGTCTATACCTAAGTAAATATAAACCAGATTAACAATAATTTGCTCATTGCTTCCACATCGAGAGAGAGAGAGAGAGAGAGAGAGAGAGAGAGAGAGAGAGAGAGAGAGAGAGGTAGTTTTGGTATTCAGTTGTTCTGCCATCTTATTTTCAGTAAATGATAACTCAAAGCGTACCGTTAATGGTGATTTGGAGTCGGCTAATACTTTTGAAATTATGATTACAGTCGTAATTGCAATTTGTGACAATTACACCTTTATGAACCTTTTCGTATCCTTCTAAACTTTGCCTCGTGTGAGGCTGGTTTCCTTGGCTCCCTCCATCCTGAGATAGACTTATTATCAGATTTATCAAATTCTATTTTTATTCTACAGATATCAATTCGGTCGTTAATCTGTATAAGATCCTGATCATACATCTGTGCTACTCTCGTTCTTATTGTATGTCAGAACGGGCAGTGTAAAAGAAGTCGTCAACTTGTTGCGAAACTTTCTGCTCATTGACTTCCAGGTCTGAAATTCTCTACCTTTTCTGGTATTTACTGAACTATTCCTTCTTCTTAAGAAGCGACACGGCTAATCAGGCATTGTTTTTGTTTAAGGCGGTCTTCTTTGTATGAATATGAAGATTAAGCTTCATCGGATGTTTACAATCAAAGTGGTCTTCACTCTAAAAAGACCTTTCCGTTAGAAGGTTGTTTCTTCCGCAGTGGAGGTGATATTTTCAGTTAACTCATACTGAACACTTTTCAGCTGATATCTATGATTTCCCTGGTGAAAAACATCCCCCTCCCACCGCCCTCCAACCTCTCTCTCTCTCTCTCTCTCTCTCTCTCTCTCTCTCTCTCTCAAAGGTATTAGAAAAAATCATTACACGTCAGTTGTTTGGATATCGTTAAGAAAAATACATTCAGATGACATTTGTCTACTGAAACTACGTTACATCAAGGTATAGACATACTCTATGACAATAATGATATAAATAAAGTTTTCTTAATACCACCGTATTTCTTATGAAAAGCTTTCGATAGTAGCTCTCACTCTATATTGTTGGATAAAATTGGTAACTTGAGCATCGATGAATTTTGATTTAATGATTATATGTTCCATCTAAAACGACCATGCTCTGTCAAAGGAATTGGGCATATTTCTTCTAGACAGAAAGTGAACTTTGATATGCCATAAGGCTTAGTATCTGGTCCAATATTATCCAGTATTTTCGTAAATGACTTATGTTTGTTAATGCATAAGGACAATTTTTTTCAGTTTGCTGATCATGCGTAGTACTATATATACTTTGGTGATATAGACAATATTGAAATCAAAACGAAATATTATTTATTGGTTGTAACTCATATCCTCGGCGAATTGCGGAAGACATCAAAATTAAGGTTAAATCAACAGAAATGTCAATGACTAGCAGTGGCACATAAAGATTCGGAATCTTTATGGACGTTCATTTCAACTTCAATTCAAATTGCATATCGAAAAAAAAAATATGCAAAGGAAGAATGGGAATTTTGCATTTTGTCGGGTGATATGAAGAATACGTAACCGAAGCAGGTAAATTTTTTTTAATGCTTTTGTGAAAAGTTTATTTCCGTGCTGTTCAACAATTTCAGGAGCTGCAATGAAACTTGTTGAACTGATTTACAAAAGGTGCAAAACTTTGCTGCAAAGAGAGTACTGGGAACAGAATAGAAACTTGACTACGCCACACCATTTATACAGAAAATCAACTGGTTGAAAATTCAGCAACTATTTCAATACAACAATGAACTATTGCTTATCTTTAAGACATTAATGGAAAAATGCCTGTATGGGCATTTGATATCTCATACGTAAACTCTGCGTCAAACTAGATATTCAAATAACTTGTATATCCTCAGAACGAGGACTAAAATAGCAGCTAAGGAGTCATCAACTATGGAGCCAGTGCTCTAGAACAGTCCCAATAAACATTAAGGAGATGAATGGATTTCTGTTTTTGAAAAGTAAATAAAAAAGTACACTGATAAGCATTTTTCAATGATTTAAAATGATTTTCAACGACTTTGTGACACTTTTCAATCATGTTTTAGAATTTTTCGAAAATTATAAGTTATGACGTTAGCGTTTTCTTTTAATGAAGATTTGATTTTATTGTACCAGATGTACTTCATTATTCAAGTATGTGTATTTAGTATGTGAATTTACTACAACAATCCATATATAATTTCAAAATTATATTATTTTTACATTGTTTTAAACTCATTTGTTACCAAACGCACCATGAGGCTCTCTTCGACCTGACAATCTTTAGAGAACAGCGGCTACACATTGATTTCTGAGTTATATCATTTGATGAAATATTGTATCGGTGTCTATTTTATGTAAGAAACTCCATAACTTCTATAAAAAAAGCAGGAATAAAGGCAGTATTATTATTATTATTATTATTATTATTATTATTATTATTATTATTTTATTATTATTATTATTATTATTATTATTATTATTATTATTATATTGGTGGCGAAGTGCGTTCCTGCATTGGTTTGGGAAAGTTTCTTTATATCTACTTCTCAT
This sequence comes from Macrobrachium nipponense, assembly GCF_015104395.2. NCBI lineage: Eukaryota > Metazoa > Arthropoda > Malacostraca > Decapoda > Palaemonidae > Macrobrachium > Macrobrachium nipponense. The sequence goes on along the minus strand of NC_061097.1, from coordinate 65,519,653 downwards.
AGTTGGAGGTCGCGTTGTTGCAACCTGGCAGACCGTCGAGGTTGGGCATAACGTCCCTGGGCGTTGCGGCATCACGGCGCTAGAGTTGCCATTGGCTGCTGGGCTGCTTGTCTCATCTGGTAGTCTTTGATTGGGGGTGTTGCCCAGGGACGTCATGCCCCAGCCTCGGCGGTCTGCCAGGTTTCAACAGCGCGACCTTCAAAGACAAGAAGTAACTTGAAAGAATTATTATTATTATTATTCCACAAATGAGACAGGGTTTTATTCAAGTTTTTGTAATAATAATAAGTTCCTCGTTGGGCGAGTGGTTTTCGCGCTCGGCTACCTATCGGTGGTCAGAAATTCCCTTCTCGGCTCGGCTAACGCGGAATCAGAAGAATTTATTGTTGGTGATAGAAATTCATATCTCGATATAATGTGGTTCGGATCCCACAATAAGCTGTAGGTCCAGTTGGTAGGTGACCAATTGGTTCCTAGCCACGTAAAAACATCTAATCCTTCCGACCAGCCCTAGGAGAGCTGTTCATCAGCTCAGTGGTCTGGCAAACCTAAGATATACTTAATTTAATAATAATAATAATAATAATAATAATAATAATAATAATAATAATAATAATAATAATAGTGTACTTAGGAAGCAGACCCTCTCTCAAGCATACTTTATTAAAAGTAATGGCTACTTCAGCAGCATTACACTTGTAGAGATTCTTCTCTATTTTCCGAATAGCGGCTTTTTCCGTGCTACTTAGACAGGCTAGTAGAGCGCCTATGGAGGTCATGATCAAATACAGAGTCAAAATTGGTGTATATATTTGAATTTTACAGATAAACTATGATACCATAGTTATCAAAGTCATTAACGATATATATATATATATATAATATATATATATATATATATATATATATATATATATATATATATATATATATGTCTCTCTCTCTCTCTCTCTCTCTCTCTCTCTCTCTCTCTCTCTCTCTCTCTTTCTTGAAGCAAGCGAGCTTTCGTCTGTAGCTGCCAGACATCCTCGGGCTGGGAAGCTGAGGGTGGACTGATCTTGGAGCGGTGTCCGTCCTCTGTTTATATTTGGAGTTGAAAGCAGGGGGGCTGTCTTCCGTTTACACAAAGAAAAAACCAACCTAGGACCTTGCCTCAATGGTGACAGCGAGTGCCCCGCCAGATTCAAAAGCACGACCGTCAGGGCCTTCGTCAGGAGAGCCCTCTCCCACTGCTCGACCTGGCAGGACACTCATCAGGAACTCGACCGCGCCTCCCAAGTACTCGTAAATAATGGGTATTCAAATAAATTAATAAGCAGAGAAGTCCGTACAGCCCTGGAGAAATGGTACGGTAGTGAGAGCCCGCAACCCCCCCCGCCCCAGGATAATATCAAGCTGTATTATAAAGCCTTCATGAGTTCACATTACCGTGAAGAAGAGGACTCACTCAAGAAAATCATTTCTGATATTTATCCCGACCGACGACACCAAAAATATTGGCCTAATTATCTACTACCAGAATCGGAGGACGCGCGACCTTATTATGAAAAATAACCCATCTCCACAGGTACGAGACCCCCTGAAGCAGACGCATGTGGTGTACCAGTATACATGCCCAGTCCGCGGTTGCAGCGGCGCCTACGTTGGTATGACTACCATGCGCCTGTCGAAGAGACTCTCATGCCACGCCCAAGAGGGGGCTATCAAGAATCACGCACGCACCAAACATCAAGAGGCCATCTCTCGGGATGTGATTATCCAAAACACGAAGATCATCGGGAAGGCCCCTGATGCCCGTCGGTTACGCCTGCTGGAGGTGCTTCTCATCCAGCAAGTGAAACCTACACTAAATACGACGAAGGAAGAATTTCTCCTCCCTATGAGTATGAGAAGACCTGCCACCAACAATGACACCACCGAGCACGACAACTCCACGGAAGACAACGCCCCGAACGAGATACTCCTGCAGCCAACCATATCAAGTTAGCCGTGACGTCCCGCAGCATAGCGAAACGCCCATCGACGTAACCGCGCCGCTAAGGAGGTCAAGGCGGCTGCAGGTCTTACAGTATCGCAACCATCAACGCGTGGAAAGTGGCTTGAGACCCGGTTCAAGCCACTAATGAAAACGAAGACCTACCGCCACCAGCCAATAGTAGATCAGCATGTCAACTCCAAAATATAAACGAGGACGGACACCGCTCCAAGATCAGTCCACCCTCAGCTTCCCAGCCCGAGGATGTCTGGCAGCTCCAGACGATAGCTCGCTTGTTCAAGAAAGAGAGAGAGAGAGAAGAGCGAGAGAGAGGGAGAGACAGAGACAGAGATAGATATATCATATATATATATATATATATATATATATATATATATATATATTATATATATATATATATATATATGTATATATATATATATATATATATATATATATATATATATATATATATACATATATATATATATATATATATATATATATATATATATATATATATAGATATATATATATATATATACGTTTAATGACTTTGATAACTATGGTATCATAGTTTATCTGTAAAATTCAAATATATACACCAATTTTGACTGTATTTGATCATGACCTCCTAGGCGCTCTACTAGCCTGTCTAAGTAGCACGGAAAAAGCCGCTATTCGGAAAATAGGAAGAAAAATCTCTACAAGTGTAATGCTGCTGAAGTAGCCATTACTTTTTAATAAAGTAATAATAAAACTAACTAATAAGTAATAAAATAATAATATTAAAAACTCTCACTAAAATTCTAGAAGCTTCGTGCAATACCATTTAACATTTTTGGCGCGAACAGATGACTATTAGGGAGACCATCCTAGTCAATCGATTTGGTAAAAGCATCCACAGCCTCTTAAGAAATCGATTTCGTTCAAAATTGTGCAAATTTACTGAAGCATATTAACGCGTTTCGGAACGTCACCTCATGGTAAGATAAGTGAGTTTTGTGCCCTAAATATTTTCCAGGGTCCTTTTCATGACAAAAGGCATCCGAAAGTGGTGGCCGGACACAGGAAACGTGGTTGCCGATTTTTTTTTTTTTTTTTTTAAGCGATAGGCGTGCGTCGCTTACCTCGCATGAAGTCTTGTGGTATGTGATGTCTGATAAGAGGGCGTACCACGCACTAATTCCCAAACTACTCTGTTATGATAAAATAAAACGCCAAGGATGTAACACAAAACGGGCGCTTCCAGGAAATGTTGAAAACGAATTATCATAGATGGCAGTGTGTTAATAAAAATATGCCTCTAGCTGCAGACAGGAAAGAAGTTCGACTGAAAATTGTCTCTGGAATTATCTGGAAATACTACTTTCTATTCGCTCTCTCATTGTTATTTTTTTCTTATTTTGTATTCAGCTTACATTTTTTTCAATCTTTTCCTATGAATTAATTTGCTAAACAAGAGTTCTACTAATGTTGAGTACATTGTTTTGTAGAGCTGCAAAACATTTGCTAAATTCATTCTATATTTGTCAGTCCTCTTAATCACTGTTAAGAGTAGTTGAATTACTTATTTACATTTACTGTAAGGACTCTCTCACTATTCCCTACTCTACGTCTAGGAAAATACTCTTTTTACATTTTTCAAGAACATCAAAAGGATATTTGTTAATATGCTAATTCAGAAATAAAAGGTGCGCTTCTCATAATCAATTCTGGCCGTGCTGTTTATTTATTTTCCTAATTACACATGTTATGTTGTTTCAATTTCTGGTGAGAGCTGAGTTTTCACTGGCTGAACAGGGGATTAAGTCCTTGAGTCAAGCCGTCTTCCAGAGGTGGATGCTCGCACTGATCTTCGCGTGCGGACGCTGGAGACAGGGAGGGTAGTATTGGGTAGGTCATTGCCTGTCGATGGGGGCTCCACCTGATTGGTCTGTTCGATCGGCTCTGGGGTGCTGGCGGGCGGTGCCCACCGTGCCACCGTCGAAGGGAGGGAAATCTCTTGAGCGGTGTTGAGGCTGGGTCTTTCCTTCCCGATGTGTAGGGCCTCTAAGAGGCGGAGGCGACGGTGGTCCGCCGCCATATCGATAATTCAAATATCAGGAATTATGTCCATTTGGGTTATCCTGGTATTGTGGGCGTTTTTAGCATGATTATGCACTTTTAAAGTATTCTTATTTGTTTGGTAGTGACAATTTGCAATGATAGTTTGCTTGTTAATGGCTTTGATCTTTGTTTTGTGAAATCAGGTTTCTATTTATATATTTTACTTTATACCCTGAACAAATATACGCAATACACGGAAGCGTTTAGTACCTGGTCTTTGATTTTTCACCTTTCATGTGGCTATTTACGTATATATATATAATATATATATATATATATATATATATATATACTATATATATATATATATATATATATATATATATATATATATATATCCATAACAAAGAGGACGTCTCTGAAATTGCTCTGTTCGTCTTTCCAGTGATTTCATTTCCACTAATAACCACTCCTTTTCACTCATATGTATGTTTGCTTATGTGACACTGAGCTGCAATGTAATCGCATATTGATGTTTTAGGGATATATTTATATCGAGAACGGGAAAAGATTTCTCTTACAAAGAGAAGACGAAATATGCCACCGCCTTCTTTGGAATAATTCTCAACTTGACGAGAGCATTTGATTGCCAGTGATATGGCTGTTAGATAAATGACTATTTATGGGGATGACGTTGCTGTTGGTAGAATACTCAGGGAGTGTCATTATTGAAGCAAGAAGAAAGTTTATCATCTGGCAGTTTCAAAGATTTTAATGTACTTTTAGTCGGGCACAGCTACAAGCTTTTCGTAATAATGGCGCCAGAGGCAAGCACATGCAAGATAGAAGACTAACCATGTGAATTAACCAAGCGGAAATAAAGTGAGTGAAATACACACACATACACACAAAGAAAAAATAATAAAATAACCACAAATATATGAAAGAGAATAAGATTTTCATGTACTGAAATTTTCCATGAAAATCCCATTGTTGCATTCACAGTAAAATGCTTCTCTATTGTGATCCGCTTCTCGCCCAATAGATAAACGGACATCAGGACGTCTTCCCTCAAAGCGGGTTCAAGATGATCATTAAAGTGCACAATGGAGCCTGGTCCCCCTTTATTCAACGGACCCATCTACCCCTACCCAGCCCCCGCCTCTAGAACCCTCAACATCATATTTTCCAGAGGTGCTCAGAAAGTCACAAACACTTGTCGGTGCAATTAGTTTGCTAAATTTATTTTGCTCAACAAAAGGCAAGAGAGAAGGGAAAAAACGTCTTGGAAATGACTCTTTCAAAGGTTTCTCTCTCTCTCTCTCTCTCTCTCTCTCTCTCTCTGATGGTGGAACCTTTACAGCTTAATGACGACAGCGGGAACCCGACTGGAACGTTGCTTAGGTATCATTGGCGTCTTCTGAGAAATAAGAAATTGGTTTTCTCGAGATTTCACGACCGGTTTACCTCATACATTCTCTCTGTCTCTCTCTCTCTCTCTCTCTCTCCTCTCTCTCTCTCTCTCTTCCTGCGGCCCTCGAATTTACTGAAGTAGCAATAGTCTAATTTTTTCTTTATCTTGCTCAGCGTAAATACACAATCATCTTGTATTTTTTTGAAATTGTTGTTTGCCTACATAAGCGGCTCCACATTAATTGAATTGAAACAGGGCCCGAGTTTAAGGAATTAATTCATCCTAATCCTGCCCTTCAAATGCTAATATCATTGTTAGATTAGGCCTGCATGTAAAATCTTATATTCTGAGGCAATGACAGGGCATAGGCCTACACGCCAAATTCATGTATTTTGAAGAAAGTCAGGGCATAGGCCTACATATGAAATTCTTATATTTTGAGGCAATGACAGGGAATAGGCCTAAACATAAATTTATTATTGAAAAGATTTTCTTTACACGTATCTGTTGGAAATAGAGCGGCTGTTAATCAATAAAGGATGTCGACCCAACGATATATAATGTATATGCATACACGCATAAGCACTTACACTTACACATTGCATGAGTCGATGGCCATAATAATCATAAAGTCACTTAGTTATACCACAGAGAATAACAGTAAGGTTTGTGATAGTCACGTAGCCGGTAGCACACACATACTGATCGTAGGGCTCAGCCTTTGCTAAATTATCGAACTTCTCTCAATAAATTATTTTTAAAAATATAATTTAAAAACGGGATAACAAATTATATTATTGTAATGATTAAATCTAAAGCTGTTGTAGCATTTCTATGACAATGAAGATACATAACGAAATAAGAAGAAGGAGAAGAAGAAGAAGAAGAAGAGAAGAAGAAGAAGAAGAAGAAGAAGAAGAAGACACACACACACACACACACAAATAATGGTTGTATAAGACTCGTATGACGTGACCCAAACCTGTCTGAGAGTAGCCCATGATTTGTTTGATTTTAGGGAATTCTTGTAGATTACCCTGTTGGACAAAAGGATATATAAATATTAGTAAATTTCTCTCTCTCTCTCTCTCTATCTCTCTCTCTCTCTCTCTCTGTTGTTATCAGAACATTCTAGCGTCAACTGTATTCGTAAAGATCTCGATAACTTTAATTATAACAAGTGACCAAATTTCAATTAGTAATGATAAACAAATAATTATTCCTTATTTTTTTATGAATAGGTCGATGTTTATTCTGCCGTGTTAGTTAACCACGTGAAAAGTTTTGGAAGACACAACAAGAACCATAAGAGCAACAACAACAAAAGCCACAAGAAAACGGCTGGATATAAGACCGAACTATAATCCAAACGTAACAAGCTGCGTAAACCAACAAAAAGACATTGGGTATTATATGTAAACTTATTTTTTATTATTATTCCATTATTTCGAAAGGAGATACTATCTAAGAAAATTCTCAGCCAATTATATCCCGTGTGACTTGTATAGCCTATCATGCTGTAACTTTAAGCTGAACATCCTAGGTTCTATTCTGGTTGTGAAGGGTGCAGTCACTGCTTGACATCCCTCTGAATGTGTGAACGATTCCAATGAAATCGATTTTATGACTATTAAAATGTTGTAAAATTTCCTCAAATCAATATGAAATACCAGTCTGCATGTCCGTGAGAAAGTCTTTGTGTTGATATTTAGAATAGTGAACACACTTGGCAATATCATAACTAATTGTTCAGCGACTCATGTGGATCGATTCGAATGCAGACATTTCCTGGGTCACCTCTGTGGTTAGGTGAACCTTAATTACGGTAACTTACATTGCAGCATCGTGGAACACTTCTGACTTCCTTCATATTTTATATTTTTCTTTTTTTTTCTAATTTCTTTATTTTTCTTTTTATTTCTTTTAGGGAGGTGCATACTATGATTTTATTTCAAGGGATAATATAACGTTTCCTTTGGATTATCAGCAGAACTTATTTTAGTTCGGTAGACCAACTATTGTAGAATTACTAATGATTAAAGAAATATAGATTAACCAGCTTTTCGAAACCATTGCCAACCAATCAGCTTCAAACGATTGTCTTCACGCAAACAGTGGGCGGGGCTTAGCTGCAAAGAGCGGTGAATTTTGCTATAATGATTCGAGATAGAGAGATGCGAGATGTGCGGGGCGGTCTGGGATTTAACCCGGAGTAAAAAAAGATCTTGATAATTACTTTGTATTTCCAAATAACCCAAACTATGATGATGATTAATACGGAAATACCAAGGGTTCGTATGAGAGATCTCTAACAGCATTTCTCGTAAGTTGGTGGAGGGAAATCTTTTCCATTCTTTTAAGTGGGTGAGCAATTGCGCGCACTCGTGTGTGTGTGTGTGTGTGTGTGTGTGCATATGAATTACAGGACTTGGGAAATGAAAGGGAGAAATTCAGGACTAGATAATATTTAGTTATCAAGTCTTTCGTCTACGTGGAGTTCTTGTTTTAATATAACAAAGAAATGGCCCGTGCATCTGCCCGTTTCGATTTTTTATATAGGAGCACTCATTTGTATGGTAGAGGTAATTTAACGTTATGAGAACCATATAGAATCTCATTTATTGTCTAAAACAAACAAGTAGAGTACAAACAACTGTTTTTCTTAAGAGTAATACTGTATGTCTGACTCAAGCTGGCTCGCGTTCAAGCAGACATACGAATAGACGATCAGACAAGAAGAATGCCTGACTTATTGATTATGGCTACTAACACTGGCGTCACATCTAGTTTATTGACGCCGAGCAAAAAGAGAAAGAACAAGGTTAGGGAGATATGACCATTTTCATGTGCTTAATTAATCACAGAGAGAGAGAGAGAGAGAGAGAGAGAGAGAGAGAGAGAGAGAGAGAGAGAGAGAGAGAACCTCCCTAGAACGTAATTCGATAAAGAAGGAAATCCACGCAAGTTGGATTCAGAATTAAATGAGGCCCATTCTCTTGGTTATTATTGATTCCACTTTTTTCTTAGGAAAACTCTAAAGAGTCAAAATTTTTTGATCTTTGGAGAATAATAAGTTTTTACATTGCATTTTTGTTACATGAAATCTAGAGCAAGCTGCCATCGTCAAGACAAATTAATTCAAATGAAATGGAGCGTAACACGTGTTTCGCTTTAAGAAGATAAACAAACGGGACTTAATTAAAGAAAGTATAAATATTTCTCTACCTGATAAAGGGATACCATCATTAGAACAGAGTCAGTCCAAGAATTATATGTGGTGTTATTAAACGATCTCAAAACCTGTAATATAAGCAGCCCCTTTAGACGGTGGGAGAAGCCTGATCCGCATCCTGATCACCTATCCGGCAAAATGGGAGAAAGCAAAACTCGTATTTTCGAGGACGGAAAAGCGTCCTTCAGGTAGGAAGGAAAAAAGACTGGAAGAAAACAAGAGGAACGACGGTATATTATGCAAATAATAAAGGGGGAAGAAGGACGAGATGAGTAAAAGAAAGAATACTTAAAAGAAAGAAAAACCACAGATGAGAGAAAGGAAAGCGTCAGGAAATAACAAAAAGAAAAACTGTTTCCAAATACAGGGTCTTGATTACCTTGGTTAGGGTTAGACGGTGTTACAGGTAATGTGGATCTAGCTTTTATTAATTCCATTTCCCTTTCATGTCTTGCGATTTCTCTTTCCTCTTCTGCTGCTTTTTCTTCTTCTCTTTCTCTTCTTTCTTGTTTTCCCTGTCTATTCTTTCTCTTTCAGCTTGCATTCTCTCTCTTTCAGCAAGCATTTTTAGCTTAATCAAATTCTCTTCTGCTTCAATGCGTCTAAGCTCTAACTCTGCATCACTTTTCTCTTTATTTTCTGCTTGCTTATTTATGAGATCAGCACGTGCTACATTCAACAACTCTTGAGCCAATTCTAACTCATCTTCATCAGTTATTCTACCAGAGTTTATCAATGATTCCATAGCAATACATCTTATTTGTGCCTTTACCATACTAGTAGACACATAACCACCACATGCCTCTGCTAAAGCGCTCCACTGTGCCTTAGTCAGAAAGGTTTCAGACAAAACTTGGATGGAAGGGGCTGCTAAAAATTCCTGAACCTTGAACTGAGCCATTTTCCTCTAAGTTATCAACTTACAATTCAATAAAATAAATGCAAAACAAAAACTATATGGTCACTCTCCTAACAAAATATATCCCTAACACCACCAGTATATTCTAGAGTGATAATGAAATCTGCTTTCCTGGGTCTCTGGGCATCATTAATACAATGTTACGATGTGCCAAGTATCTGGTTACCATTCATCAATTATTACCTCACCAAAAGCCAGACACCTGAACCCTCATAACACGTATTAAATGACTGAATACTCTAAAGGCAACAGTGATCCCTTAACACTCACCAGTATTGCAGAAAATCAGACTAAGTTCATCAAAATAGGTGTGAGGTAATCTTGTAAATAATTAAATTAATCAAAGGGCATCACTCCATCAACAACTTTAAAAGTCTAAGTATTCCCCTGATTGCAGAAGTCTAAGTAGTTCCCTGGCTCTAAGTCACTTCAAGTAAATTGAAGGAAAGCAAATCAATTACCGCTCTATGTTTCTACCTATCATCAATATAATCAAATGCAAATATACTGGTATAAAAATAAAAACACTTATAAAAATTTTAAATACAAAAATTTATTATTAAATTCAAAATTCATAAGTGAAATTCACAATATCAGGGAAAATTACTGTTACTTGAAAACAAAGTAAAGTTTAATTAATTCTTGAATCAAATTAAGTAAAATTAAATCAAAATTAATTTATCACAAAATTCAAGAAAATTAATTCAATTGAAATTCAAAAGTATTAGGCAATAATTGAAATTAGAAATTATTTCACAAGTACTAAACAATAATAAAACTTGAAAAGCATTCTAAGTAAATGCAAATTAATTCACAAGTGTTAAATTTAATTAAATGTGCAATGATTAAGCAATGAAAATAACTAAGTCAATTAAATTGTGAATGCAAATGAAAATACAGAAAAATGTGGAAAATACCCAAGATTTGCAAAAAGTATTAATCACACAATATAAAATAAAAGGCACACTTCAATAAGAAAATGAACAAATGCACAAAATGAAACAAACACAAAACACAAATTTGCAATGTATAAAAGTGTAAATCTTTTCACTCAAAATGTTGTAACCATCAGTTTTTACCAAACCTTCATAACCACCTGTTATTAGTTAACCACAGTTCCTATTCGTTATGAGTTATTAGTTAATCACTGTTCCTAACAATTATTAGTTGTTAGTTATTAGTTATTAGTTGCAACTAATAAAAATATAACACACTTTACCTTGGTATACCAACTTCTTTCTTTCTTTGCTGCAGGCTTGATTCACACTTTCACAAAACCAGGCGCCGTTACGAAACAATGTTTGTTCAGATTCCACAAAAACATTGTTTAATACTAAATAAACTCTAAGAAATATCAACTCTGAAATTCTAAAATGTTACGAGTGACCAATTTACGTACGTTAATATAATCTCAATGATGTCGAGAGAGAGAGAGAGAGAGAGAGAGAGAGAGAGAGAGCGAGAGCGAGACCGAGATGTTCATGCCTCGAGGTTCTAAGATATAATGAAATCTTCTTCCTTACGGAAACTGGACAGGGCAGATGACAAACGTTCTGAGACAATAATGCTTCTAGAAGCTTCAGAAATCTTATGTAACTTCTTATACAAAATGTGTAACATGCACATGGTTTAGATTAAAGACATACGCGTATGAGACGATTCTCCTCACAGACACGTACCCGATCGAAACGGAGGATGAGCGATAATTAAGATTGACAGGTATTGATAACAATGCAAGACTCGATTCGATCGCTTATCAAATGCGTTGACAGATTTAGGAAAGCAAATGGATCTCGCAGTTCCTCTAATCTCAAAGTGTTGTCATAGTTTCGAACGGGCAAAGAAAATCTTTCTCTTTTTACATTCTATGTTATATATATATATATATATATATATATATATATATATATATATATATATATATATATATTATATATACATATATATATATATATATATATATATTATATATATATATATTATACTATATATTATATATATACAATATATATATATATATATATATATATATATATCATATATAAAAAAATATATTATATATATAATACTATATATATATTCTTTTACACAATATGTTATGTGAAATCTGAACACACATTTAAAACATTCCTATTCTAAGCTATCTAGGAATCTGAAAAAATGTTACACAATTCTACATGACATTTCAAAGAGGGGAAACAGCATTTGGAAAGTAGCAATATATAATATATATATATAGTATTGATGTTTTAGTTCGTATTGCCTCGTCATTATTGCACAGCTTGGTTCCCGGGAAAAGCTCAATGTCCATTGTTTATTGTTTTAAAAATATGCGAAGTTTTTCTTTTTGTGTACTCAAAATGTTGCAAATAAAAAGAGGCACTAAGAGCTTCAGAGAGAGAGAGAGAGAGAGAGAGAGAGAGAGAGAGAGAGCGAGGAGGTTGCGATTTAATTCATGTATGATCTATTGCTTACCCGAACTGATACTATTTTTTTTTTTTTTTTTTTCTTGCTGTTGATGATTCTGTCAACACATAAGCCTTGTATATCATGATCCAAAGAAAACCTCGATTTTCCGAGGTTCGCAGCAGTTTCTACAACCCTTGACCTAGTAACTCGAATACGAGTTTTGGTTGGCCTGTGGAGTTTTGGATGTGGGAATTTCAGCCAATTAAAACCAGTTTCTCGGCAGGGGAGAGGAGATGGGAAGGAAAGGGAGCAGCCTGGCTTGGGTAGATTTGAAGTCTTGTTTCCTAAAACAAATTGGTGAAGACAAATTAGAAAAAAAGAAGACGCATATTCTACATGTTACGAAATTTTTATTCTGTGTTTTTGTTAATTATTCAATGTTCATATTGATGAAGTAATTTTCCGGAGTAATATGTCATACTTAAAAATGTGCGTTCGTATTCTATTTAATTAATATCTAGAGCATGCAGAATTTCTATGACACATTAAATTTAACAGAAATAAACCTCTCACAAACGCTCTTTTTAAATTATGGTACCCAGATACGATAAAGCTTAGCAAATTGCAAAAATCTTTGAACAACCTCTTCATAAGAAAACCTATTACAAGCACAGTAAAAAAATAATAAAATGTAAATAAGGAATAAAAAAAAAATAAACCAGTTTGTCCCTCAGATTAATGTAAGAGTAGTTTTGTGAATTAAACTTAAAATCTCTGCTAAATGTGTGCAGACATAGATTGCCTGCTTAAATGTGCAGTGTGGAGAAACCACTGTTTTCATCGTTATGCAAGTAAAAGCTACAAGAGAATGAAAAAAAAAATTGCCTTTTCAGACCCATCCAGTCAGCCGTGAGGAAGCGTTCCGCGTACGTGTGATAAACAGGCAAACTTATCAGAATTTTCTAATGTTCCTGAAGGAAATTATCCAATCGAGGTTCTAATTGTAGAAAATTTCCTTATCGAGTCCTCAAAGCCAATTTGAAGCAAAGATACGTGGAGTTTTTCTTTAAACTGTTTTAGCTGTTTATAATTTCATATTGCCAATATACATATTTTATGTACTTAACATATTGACTTAAATTACTATGTACTGTTACTATTGTCTGTAAATTAAGATTATTTTTCCATTCTAGTCATCCTGGCATATTTTTTTATTGTCTTTAATTTCAATGTTCCTGCGCTTTGCTTTTTAAGTACTCGCCTTTGTGTTGATTTATACTCAATTCTGACTACTTATCAAAGCTATATAAAAAAGAATGTTTTCAGCTGATAGTTTCCGTTACCGGCTGCTGAGGAGCAAGAGCCCCTGCCGCACAATAGTGGAGCGGGCATTGGGAAAAAGTGCAAATGGTGACACAAGCAACAGATTTAGCAAGAGAGTTCTTATAATCCCCATAAGTCAAAATCAACCTCCAACAACTTCAATATATGGCTATCTCTAAGGTGGCTGACACTTTTCCAAAATAGTGGCAAATTTACTCCATATTTTTAATATTTTCATTAGGTAAGCCTTCGTAAGTTGCATACTGTCCATATGAAGATAATGACGTTATAATTTTGGCATTCTACCTATCAGTAAGAGATAAACTTAACCCATCTTTTCAATAGGCTACCATATTTCCAAAATGGCCGCCAAATACATAAGCGTATACATCTCTTGATAGATACCAATACGTTTCGTGTATTAATCAGGTTTAGCAAGTGCAGCCAAGTCCTGACTTGTAGCACTTGCACCTGCCAAGGCATTTCTTGCAGCCACACTTATTCAATTCTTGGCAAGATTTTGCTACTACTGTCAGATCTGTCCAATACGGAAACAAGGCACCATCAATCTGTTGCCATCCTTTCAAACTGGATGACATACTGAAGATTGGCTCTAAATGTGTCCTGCTTGCAACGATCTCTAAGAGCAGCCCTTGTAGGGGGAATGCAATAATAGGCTCTTTGCTTCCTTGCAAAGATATCAAGTTTAGTCTCATCTACATCTTTAGATGGAGTACTTCTGTCAATTATAGACCGCATTCTCTAGCCACTGTTATCTCAAAAGTTTTGGAAGCGATTGCATTGGAGATATGTCAACAGTACTTATTGACAAGTGACGACCACTACGTTCACAAATTTCTTCATGGAACGGAAATGCCAGTTCATATTCTTAAACACGTAACCGAGGAGTATGATATTTCTAAAATGCTTGTATTTGCTTGTTTCATGGATTCTAAAGCCTTTGATATGTGTATATATATATATATATATATATATATATATATATATATATATATATATATATATATATATATATATATATATATATATATATATATATATATATATATATATATATATATATATATATATATATATATATATATATATATATATATATATATATGTGTGTGTGTGTGTGTGTGTGTGTGTGTGTGTGTCTGTGTGTTCGTGTGAAAGAAGGAAAGAGAGAGAAATATCGGACAAAGGCAAGCAGAAATTATTACTCTAACCAAAAGGTTATCATATCTCTGTAAGATCCAACCTTGCTAAACAGGAATGTCCCTGGAAATAAATAGATTACAAATCTTCATCGGTATATTGTTTTATTACTACATCCTGTCAGATCACAAATACTTCCTTCTCTCTCTCTCTTCTTTTTTATGGCCTTACTACATCTAGAATGTGCTATGTCGCGAGAAGTTCAATGAAATGGCCAAATTTAGTAGCGCATTTTCCCACACATGGTTCACATTCGACCTATGTCAGTCCATTAGTTTCACCCCATTGAGTCTCAGGGTAATTTTCGCTTCGGGAGATGGCGAACAAAAGCTCCATTTTCGCTTACTAGGGGAGTAAACCTACAAAATATTTTACTGTTGTTGTTCTTGCCGTTGATGTTCTTGTTGGGGGTGGGGGTTGCTGGGTGGGGGGTTGTAAGAATGCCCTATGGAAAAGCCTAAAAAGTTCTGAAAAAGATGTTTCGCGTTGAGTTAAAGATACAGGAATGTTAGGATAGGATAAATATGATTTAACTGGTACTAGCATGAAAACATAGAAAATAAATAAAATATTTTCATCTTGGGAAAGGATAAATATGATATGATTACAAGAGTGAAATGTAAAAAATAAATAATGCAGTTATTAAATCATTTATCATATTCTAAGATTCCCGAACAATTATTTATAATAAAATATAGCGTATTTACTTTAAATTCCGTTGGTGAAAGAACACTATTTGACTATAGATTTTAACACATTCCCCCAGTAAGCAAGAAGTGGGATCACGCTTCGTTTGAATTCACAAACACGATGGAGCATATACGCTACACACACACACACACACACACACACGCACACACATTATACTACTAAAGTTGATAAACAGCATCTGAAGAAGGGGAGATACCAAAATCCTTTCAATGTGATTTATTTCGCTATACGCTTCAGGAGTTGTGAACTGAATATTTAATTCGGGAACCATATGTGTAATACAAAGAGATTCGAGTATTGCCAATTGGTGTTCGTTTTGAAGATTTGGGGTTTGATCATTTTGCGGCCGTACGATAGCTAACTCCTCGATGAAAATCCAATCTTACCTTCAACAACCTCCGAGTGAAGCAACCGTACTTCCCCAGGTCACATCTGGGGCAATTAAACAAATATATGGATCTCGAGGTCGTCAAAGGAAGCAGACTTTTTTTAAACAAAACTTAATGGTCATTGGATTACATGGAATTAGCATTAAATCAGTAGGTTTTTGCTTAAGATAAGTCTCAATTCTTGAAAAAAAGTGTCTATCATAGATTAGGGGGACAGCAGCGTAGAAAGGTAGTTTAGTTATTGTTGATATTTCAAACTATGGGTGGAACATGCTCTATATTTATCAATTATTTTAATGCGAAAACGCGATTATTGCATACAAGAAAGCCATAGTATTTTTCATAAGTGTGAAATCTGTCATATATTTCAAATCTGTAAGAAAATGTTAAGTGCAGCCAAATTTTAGAAAAAAACTCTTACGAAAAATTGTTAAAACTTTCGTTCATTCATCGCTGAAACATTAAACCAAAATGAAGTCGTTATCAAACCTCAGTTCAAATGTTGTGTAACAAAAAAATAAAAACAAAAAAAATTATCATAACACTAATAATGCTTCCTATTTGATTGCTTTTACACCTCAACGCTGAAAAAAGTGTAAATATGTATATAAAAAAAAGTAGAATGCGCCCACCTGTATCAACGTGTAAGGGGGGGCATGTGTGACGTATCATTAGTGTCGGTGCAACAACAACCACCCGGTGTAACATAAGAACGTCTACAGTGAGTAGCGACAATGAAATCATCTTGAAAACATTTACTTTATATGGGTTAGAGGAATATTTGCATTTTCATTCATAATTATTTGTAAAATTTTTAAAATATTTCAAAAATGATGGCATATTAGTAAATATTCGCCTATGCAATTATTCTTTTGTCAAAGCCAAGATGTTGTTCCTAGGCCTAGGTGTTAGATTTCTAGGATTCAAATCTCTCTAGTAACAATTTCTGGCCAGAAAAAAATGAGGTTATCTACACATTCTTCCACTTCAAGCTAACTTGTGAAAGAATAAATTATACACCAAAAGCGTGCAGAAGGACTTTTAAGAAAATAATTCTTTAAACCAGTTGAAAAATAAGTGTTCCATATGCTTTGATATTAATAGATATGATATTTCGATTAATAGCCATCTTTTCCATATAATCAAAACCATCATCATCATTAAATCCTCAAAAAACAGGTAATCTCTACAGATAAAATCATTAGTAACAGATTACATCTCAGAAGGCTTAGATTGTATTTTTCCGGCCTATAAATAATTTTGCAACATACAGACAGCTTAAGCACGACTTAAAACTTCAACATTCAAAGAAAACTTGTTTTATTTCCTATTCCTATTTTGAAATTTTTTTTATGACTGTTGCGCTTATTAGGTCTACATGTTAAGTGTGCTTTCATTTATGGCACCGCACCGCACTTTGAACTAAGCAACGTGAAAAGAAAATTAATATGTTCAAATCACACAGAGTACGAATAAAAGGGATCATATCTATATAACCATAAGGAAAAAAGGGCTAGCTGTGAATTCACAAACTGTTCGACATGTATGACATTAGAAATGTATAAAAAAAAAGTTTAACACTACTTGGCAATATCACGCTGAGTCTGAATCTGGACGATACAAAAAGAATCACTGCGCACTTCGGGAATATGCGACCCGGCCCAGGTTTTTGTTGAACATTGCTCCAGTCTCCAACAGCAACAGCAACACTCAGGAAAAAAAAGTCACCCACAAAGAAGAGTTGCGTTTATATGATCGCGCGTTTCTGAGTGGATAAATTTTCTATAGTATATCTTTAACTTCTATTGCTTGAAGAAATGCAAATGTCTTTCTCCTCAGGTTACGGTAGCGTTGTGCGTATTATAATGGCACTCGCTTATCATAGTGATTGAGAAAAGACTCCTACTTCTACAATTCACTTTCGTCATAATTGATCAGGTTGCGGAGTAACCTTACCCATTTCTTTGTCTCCCCTGACCTCCATATCTCTCTCTATTTTCTCCCGATGTTTTAAGTCCTTTTTTTTTAATGGCAACGCCTAGATCAAGAAAAACATGGTAAAAAAATGGGGATTATTTATGTTTTAGATATAGTTTTCTTAGATCTATGTGGTTTCTCCGTGATTATGGTCAGCTCAGCTCATTTGATGGGCTTCACTAACAGCCAACTATCGTAGAGGTTGATGTATAAAAAATAAGAATTTTGAAGATGGCGGAACTTCAAAATAATAACGTTTGTTGCTTTCTAGATTTTCATTAAATTTGGGCAGTACTTGTGGAAATAGTGTTGGGAGATCTTTCAGCCTCGCGGCAAAGTAATGCAGTCGTGTAGGCTAACTACGAACTGCTTTTTAATGGGAGCAATGCCAGAAAGTCTTTGAGCTGACATGCTAGTTTAACCTTGATAAAGATTTATTTTTAAAGACAGTAGCTTTGAAAACAACAACTAGCATTCGATCCATGTCAACGTCTAAGTAATCAAAGTGTGAAATCCGTTACGTAAGCCAGTATTCAGTGTCTTGGTTCTTTCCTTCTCGAAGCTCTAGTGCTCTTCCTCACATCATAGAAAACGCTCTCGCGGATGCAACTAGATTTGCTCAACCTACCTTAGCCGTCACACGTTGACTGCCATTGACGTCAGCTAACTTTAAACGCTTTAGAATACAAACATGAATTTAAAGAAACTAGAATAATTACATTCACCGCTTACGATGATGCAATAATATTCCCGTTCATGAAGGAAAACGAGTAAATATTGTCGTCGTGATACATGCATAGCACTACGATCAAAAATTCACATCCTATCTACCAGATCCGTATCATCGAATTCATCTGAGAAATTCCATTTACTTCGGGTATATATCGTGCTTTTATATCTGAACGGATTTTGCAGTTTCAACTTATATGATATAATTTGCAATGTATTTTCATACTCTAGAGTAAATTTAGCGAGATCATGTCTTTTCAGTAAAAACAAATGATGAACGAAAGCTAATGAAAACTATATCTTCACTTTACTTGTCAATATTACTGCAGATAAAAGGTGATAGCTTATAATATCAGCCTACTTACAGTGTGTTTCACGGGGTCCAGGATCTAGGCTGTATCCTAGGCGTAGTTGCCACTCAAGTTAGGTGGAACAAGTTAAGCTTACCTGCTTATTTGATATCTCTCTGTTTTCGGACATATATTAGCATACTTTCCTATAGTTCTAGTTTAATATAATGATGTCTGTAGGGGATCTCCGCCATATTCGAAGTGCTCATTGGTTTTCGATCAGTTCTCTTTTCCAAGCGTGGATGGGGCTTTCCCTCTTTCATACACACTGTAAAAGCCTCTTTGATTAATACATATTTGCTGAACAAGAGGAAAAATATTATAATATAATACTTCTCTAATCTGGCAATTTATCAATAAACAAGGGAAGCTACATCACCTGCATATAAAGTGTAAGTGAGGGGATATAAACTCATTAAAAATATTGTCATTGTTGCAGTATGAGAGAGAGAGAGAGAGAGAGAGAGAGAGAGAGAGAGAGAGAGAGCAACTTCAGTCTGAATGGCCGCTAGAGATTATATACAGCAAAGTAGGCTACTGTTCTGGTACGTGATCCCCGCCTCGGCGCCTCCTCTTGGGTCGTCATTTGGATGGACAAGTTTTACTTATGTGGGAAAATATGAACAGAGTAAAACAGATCTGACATTTCGTGAGGTACACGTTATGCTCTATACACGCCATCGTGTTTTTCCCTTGACATCCTGAACTACCTCCTCACCTGGATGAAATGGTTTATTATTAAATTGTTTTTTTATTCGAATATTTTTTAAAGTACATCTAAAGTTACATGAGTCGTAAGAGATATTTTAAAAGATCACTGGATAATAGACTCATGCTAGTTGTTAATAGGCCTAAGATTACCAAGCCATAGCAACTTGATATCACTATAATGTATATCCTTAGGGTTAAAAGAAAAACTTCCATTAACGCTTTTCGAGATATGTATTAAATTACACTTAAACCCTGAGTTGACAAACCTTTGGTTCACGTTAATGAAGAGGATCACTTGACAATTGTCGAAAGCAGTGTGCGCTGCAAGTCTCACATCCTCTCAAGATTGATGACCATTCGTGGCACCAGCTCAAAAGAAAAAGGACGTCTTTAGATATAAAATTGTTAAGAAAAGAGTTTGTTAATTACATTGGTTTTCCAAAATAGTGTAGTAAATGGATATTCAGTTATGGAAAAATAAGACATTTGATTCTCGTCTAGATAAAAAAAAAAAACATTACGTAAGATAACGGACGAATTCGCAAGCATTAACAAAACGGTGTCTCTTCTAATGTTGTGAGCAGTCCGCACCTGAGATCGGGATTTTTGAATTTTGGTGGAATGGCAAAGGCCTACTGTCACTTTGAAATTTTACTCTTCAAAAAATAAACTCTGAAAGGCACCTCTCCAGAATAAGAGCATCCAGGAAAACTGATAAGTATCACAGTTGTATCTTTTACTGCAATTGCTACACAGATATGTTGAGTCCCTCACCCACCCACCCATCTACCCCTACCACATTCCCTGAACGGCAAAAATCGATATCTGGATCACCCGAACGGTTGTACGGATTTGAATGAAATTTGGTTCGAGTCGAGACCTTAGTAGGAAACTTTAAAGCCAGAATTTCATCTTAGAGGGTTGAATATTTTCAAAGTTATAAAGGACCAAACTCCGGGTTTTTGCGTGTTACTGGCGGTTGAGCTTGACTAACTGCAACTACCTTGGTGGTTGATATATATATTATATATATTATATTATATATATAATTATATATATATATATATATATATATTATATATATATATATATTATACACATACGTCTTTCCCAAAATAATAGTTAATTAACCATAGTTCCTTTAATCATATTCTTTTGTGCATTAAAATGAATAAAAAATATAGCGAGTTTATTTTCAACAGTAATGTTTCAGTTACGTACCCACACACGAAAACGAGAGAGAGAGAGAGAGAGAGAGAGGAGAGAGAACCAAACTTAAAAATGGTACTCAGAACCTCCAATGAAGCCTAACGATAACGGATACGCAAGACAGATGATCGTTTTTATTTGTTATAATTTGATGAAAGGAATGAAGTGTGCAACAAATAAAATCCTTTAGATTTGCTCTGCATCTGAGACAGAACCGACAGACAGGCAGATAAAGAATGTGAAAACTTTGTATAACGATAAAGATATTTTCTTTGCAGGAAATATTAAGCACAAAACGTAAATATAGTTACCAGCTAGACTCAGGAGCACAAATCATGACATCGTTTTGGAAAATATGTAAACTTTATCCGAAATATTATAAAAGAAATATTGTGGTTAGTTCTGCCACTATTCGCTGATCTCATCCAGAACATCATGACCTATAGGATGTCTGCTTGAACATGCCTTGTGAACATGTTAAAATGATGGTGAGAAATGCTTCCACAAATATGGTATATATTCCTTTTTTTCTCGAAAACTTTGTTCAATGGAATTTCTCTTTTTCCGAACGCTTCTGTCAAGTGCATCTGGTTCAATGGGGGTGGAGGGCGGAGAGAATCATAGCAGAGAGGCAATGGAGTTTGTTTCCATTTCCATCGTTTCTTTATGTTTGGACATCACCCCAGCCCCGCTACCACCCCCACCTACATTTTATATTGCGTCCATGTTGTTTGGGCGCGTCTTCATTTCATGATCATTTCCAACGCGGCAGTCTAACGATTGCCTTGTCGAGTCCTGCTATTTTTAATTACATGTATCCTTATTTTTTTTTATTGCTTACTGGCCACCTTAGCCACAACCAACTTCAATGTGCTGACCACCAGGTACGAAATTCAATCCTTAGGTCAAGTCGCTCAATCGTCTTCGTCTTGTTTAGAATCCCGGACGTATCAATAATGAGATACGTGAGGCAAGGCTACAACACAGGAAAAGATGACAATAAAAAGCTTATTAGAAATTTCGACAATGAGGAAGCTCCGACCTTCAGAGTAGGGAGGCCATTGACATTAGTTAACGCCCCTCCCCTGACTCCCTTCCACATCCCTCATTCACCAACCTTTGTAAACAAGTGGAACTCCTTCCTCTTGATGGGAAATTAAATTCTACTTTGAGCTGCGTAATTGGAGGAAGGTCCTTGAAAGACCGAAGTTCCTTTATTAATTAGATTAAGGGAAACGTTGCTTTTCTGCAATTAGTCAATTCCTAAATGACTTGAATGTGGTTTCACCTGTATGCTTTGAGAAGACCAAATACAATAACAGTTTCTTTAGCGGCGAATCTTCGCTAATTTTGGGAAGAGATTCAGTGTTTGGCTTTAGAATTTATCTTTCCTATATTCTGTGACAAGTGCATTTTAATTTTTTCTGGGGACGTGCAGAAACCGGTTCTAGTGCTTTAATATATCAGTTCTAAACATGAGTATAAGTTGAGTGAATTATCTCATAAAAAGTATGAAATGAAGGGAATGTTAGAATTTAAAAACGAATTGTTAAAAATGAGTCAACATAGAAAACAGTCGAAAGCTGGCGAAAATTTTGTCTTTTTATTATATTATTTCATTTCTTGTATTTATTTATTTATTTAATTAATTTATTTATTTATTTATTTTGACTGAGTTCCCGCATCTCCTAGTGAGCTTAATCATAAGATATCGAGAGGAATCAATGGCTTCTTGGTCTCTCGCTCCCTTATTAAAACTTCTTTCCTTTCTTGAAGTGATAACTGTCAATGACACGGCATTTTTATCTGCACAGCGTGATTTTGATATTAATTAAGAACAATATGAATATGCATTATTATTATTCCTATCCATATCCTTTCTTTTCATATCCTGTTTCGGAAATGAGGCATCGTGGCATCCAAGATAAGAAAACTGAACTCTGTGTCCCTGGAAAATTTATCTTATTTATTTAGTTTTCTGGGAGAATGGATGATGTATATACGACATGTGTATAATACTTTACGTTGTACAGTACCTCAGGTTTTCATTAGAAACATTTAGCCAACCGCCCAGAGTTGTCATCAGAACCAGAATGAGGTGGTGGTGGTGTGGCGGGATCGGGGACGGAACACTTTATCCTCAGAGCATCCTGCTCCCAGACCACTAAAATTCTTACGTTTCAGTCATAAAAAATTTATTGTATAATCTGGCAAATCATTGGATGATATTAACACCATTAGCAAACAGGAAAAGATAAGTTTACTTCAAGGGCAATTTATGTATTCAAATATCTAACTGTTTCATGTTATATTTAAAAGTCAATGTTTGTACATTGTATGTTAGTGCGCTACAGAAACCCGAACCACTTGACCGATCTAGACAAAATTTGACACGTGGCCATTATTTGACCCAACTCAGATAATAGGGTAGTATTCAAACCGGTACCCACTTTCCCTTCCCACCAAGTTTATCATACCTCATTTCATGTACTCATACCAATGAAACCATTTATTGATTTTTTTTCTTTCCTTTGAATAAAAATTTTTATATTTAGGTTTGTGTTTAGTTTTATTTATTTTGTTTGGGGGGGGGGGGGGGGGCAGTGCTGGGGCGGGGCAGCTGTGTTTATGTTTAGTGGGGGTATGTGATTAGGGCAAGTGGCGATGTGTTTAGGTTTAGTTGGGGTGTGATTCTGTTTAGTGTTGTTGTTTCAATTAAGTGGGGTTTTGTTCAGGTTTAGCGATGGGTAAATTGGACAGTCACCACAGTAATATCTAGATAAAATGGGCAATCACCACAATAATAACTTGATAAAAGGACAGTCACCACAGCAGTGTCTTGATAAATAGATAGTCACCACAGTGATACCTAGAAAAAGTGGACAGTCACCACAGTATTATTACACCTTGGTAGAAGGGACAGTCAGAAGTGTAATGCTCGCATGAAAGGGACAGACAGTACAGTAATACTTGTATAAATGGAACAGTCACCACAGTAATACCATCTGGATAAAAAGGGACAGTCATCACAGCAATTCCTAGATAAAAGGGACAGAAAGAATGGTAACATCTGGATAAAAGGGACAGTCGCTAAGGTAATACATGGATAAAAGTGACAGACAGCACAGTAATGCATGGATAAATGAGACAGTCACATAGCAGTACCTGTGGGACAGTCACCACAGATTTAATATTAGTCTGGAAAAAGAGAATAGTCACCACAGTAATACCCGGATGAAACGCACAGTCAGCAGCACATACTCTTGTTTACTTTTCCTTTCAACCTCCAGAAGTAATTAAGCACTCATTGTGCTAAGGAACATTTTTGAGAAATAAACAGGTAATCTGCTGCGGAAACACAAGAAGTGCTTGATAATTTAGGGAGGCGAAAAATATCTAATTGCATGTACTCCTAAAGAGTAAGAAGAATGTGAGGGAAGAAGAAGAGTCATAAGAAAGCGATACTGGAAAAGAATCTCTAACCGAGTAAAGAAGAAAAAAATCAAAGGAAAAAAAAAAATTATTTTCGAAATATTAGGAAGCAAAATATGTATTGCCGCCTGAGAAATATGACAAATAATATATAGCTAAGTGAAGAAATGAAAAAAAAAGGTGCAGACGAAGAGAATAATGATTTTGTTACTAGAGGAAACATTAAAGATACAAATGGAAATAGTTTTAAAATAAAACACGAATTCTTGTCGCCATTTTGGATGAGTCGCTTCCATCTACCTCTTTGGTGTGCTTCTGCTTCGTCAAATCCATTGCATGCCTTCTAATATGGTCTTCCTCCCTTCTTAGAGGTGTCCTTACTATCTCATCTCCCCTCCTGCACCTCCTCTGCTATTTCGAGCACTTTTGTTAACCCTCTGAAGTACTCATTCCTAAACTTATCCCTCCTCGTTACGCCAGGTATCTCTCTAAACATTTTCATCTCTGCTTCGTCCATTTCCCTCTCCTCTGTGTTTGTCATACTTGCGTTTTTGCGTCATATATAGTAGCTGGTCTTACCACTCCCTTATGGAACTTCCCCTTTGGTCTTAATGGCACTCTTTTGTCACAATAGGGAGAGTTCTTTGAAGTTTATTAATAGTTTAGATCAGCATCATCTCGCTTAGACAGTCATACCATTGCAAGTTCATATGAGAGAGAGAGAGAGAGAGAGAGAGAGAGAGAGAGAGAGAGAGAGAGAGAGAGCATCGTAAATTTAATCCTAAAAATATCTTAAAGGTACGTGCCTTTCTGCCCATAAAGTTTGTACGGTACGATTTTTTTTATGATAATGCATCCCAGTCCGAGTATAGTACTGCGGTCTCCGAATGCCTGAAACTGTCATTGTGAAAAAATTGTACTCTTTTTTTCTTCTTATGTATGAAAGTTATTCGTTCAGCCCACTTGATTTAGGAATGATATATTAATGAATAAACCTTCCCAAATCTGCAGAAGACACTGACTTAAAACTAAATAGAAAACCAGTTGGTGTAGCTGGAAAACATGATATATAGAACTATTAGGACAAAATAAGAAAGCAATATCATTCAACAATGGTGCTGGTGATAATAAAAGAGAAGTATTGGGTTTCTGGCCCACCTGCTAATATTAAAACATACATCTTCAAAGCGAGTTTAAGAAAGTTCCAATTGCCTTAGAGGAATATTCTTCTAGGATTTTCTCTTCCTCTTTTACTTTTCCTTTGCCTGATGACGCAACAGTCATTCTTCTTCTGCATTTTTAGTGGCTCGTATTTCTTCTATACTCACTAGACTTCACTGTATTTGAATAGTTCGAAGAGGCCAAAATTATTCTTTATAAAAATGAATATAAAAGAAATAAATGTCATTGGCGTTATATGACTGGAAATATAATAAATAAAACAAATAAAATGCTTTGGGATAAGAAAGGCTTTTTCTTTGCTCCTCAACCTTCATTAAGGTCAGTGGGATTCTCCTGTTGATGCACATTTGTTTATTCAAATTAGGCCTAGCTGAGATTATACAAGCTGCTTTTGGAGTGCAATTAACTCTCTCTCTCTCTCTCTCTCTCTCTCTCTCTCTCTCTCTCTCTCTCTCTCTCTCTCCCATCAAAAATACATAAACAAAGGCAGAGTTCACGAACAAAAAGCGAAGAAAGGCAGGCACAAACAAAATTCTTACCAAGAAAAACAAAACTTCATTTTAACAGAATTTTTGGCTTCCCCGTTTCTCGTTAGCGAGGGATAAAATGTTTGTCAGTTTACCTTGAGTTGTGTGTGTGTGTGTGTGTGTGTGTGTGTGTGAGAGAGAGAGAGAGAGAGAGAGAGAGAGAGGGAGAGAGAGAGAGAGAAATTTACTATGTTTTGGGCCTGCATTTGCACATTTACCCCTTCCTCCTCCCCCTCCCCAAAGAACTCGGTAGTCCTCCTTCACACTACGAGGAGGCAGTAAAGTTACAACTGGATACTGGAAAAAACACTACTTCGCTTTGGATTCGGCCTAAATGAGTTTAGCTAATGTACAATGTTAACATGAATACCAAGATCCTTTCTCTCTGTTATCCTCTCTCTCTCTCTCTCTCTCTCTCTCTCTCTCTCTCTCTCTCTCTGGCAATATTCTTATTCCTCAGGCATGTGAGCAAAGTGAATTGAAGCAAAATAACATTTAAGAAACGTCTCTCACTTTGTTTTCCTCTTGATTCACAATAAAATCCACTATAATTCTATTTTGTTAAAATTCTACTTTGTTAAGGCTATACAGAATATCCGAGAAGAAGGCATCGTACGAGTAATTATCTGTATAACCATTCTCCAAGCAACAATAAAAAAACACTATCTCTCAACAATCAAGCACAAATAAAAACACAAGCCCAATAACAAAAACGGTCATCCATTTTTCATTCACTTACGATAGACCCGCAACGTAGGAGCGCTATCCATAGTAACCATCCTTCTGTTCTTACGACAAATAGACAGCTAGTTATAACAAATGTTGTTTTTTCCCCAATGTCCTTAAGCTTACTTTGTAAAGAGATCCGAACTAACTACATGGAGTAAAATGCACGTGTGAACACAAGCTGGAAACGAGCGCGCTTTTCCCCCTTATGTATTTGTTCTGTTGGCAAGACATGCCAATCAAGTCTGTTTGCTTTCCGGCTGCATTATAGTCACCTTCCTTCAACAGATTAACCCTAGACTGGTAGACCTCCAGGATCTTAGCGAAAACAGAAGACCTGGGTCTCACACACCCGAAGTGGAATTAAATAAAATTAAATACGTGTGTTTATTTTATTGGACCTTTGACAATTTTAAATCCTTATTTGACCTTTTCCTTAACTAATAATGAAAATAAACTGGAAATTAACTTATCTTTTGTAATTTTGAAAAATATTCATAAAAAATAACTAAACAAATACCATTTTTGTTTTACATGGCCCCCCACCGAAACTGAAGAAGACAGCGATGCTGGTATTGCTGTCAGACCTACTATGAGATTCAGGGCTTCTGTAACACGGTTTTTTGGCAATAACTTTTTATCTATGCATTTCATAGATATAACGCTTATTCAGAATACACATTATATCTACACATAAATTTTGACTGTATTCTGCATTACGTAGGTTGAATAAATTTGGTACTTCTAATGTAAAAGTGACTTTTTTTGAAGACGGGCCAACTTACTCAGAGAAAAGGTTTCGAACGCACTCGTTACGTAACTTATGACAGCATTTCTTCCCTCTTTCTCGATGGATGATTGGCTATACGTAACGAAGGCTATACCTCTGGCAACAATGACATAAAAATTTAAATACAAGCAAAGCAGTACACCTTTATGAACTCTGAATCCTCTCCACTGATAATTGTCATAATGAACAAACCAACAAAATATGTTAATAAATACAAAAACACTTTGATTATTAGTCCAATTCCCAAAATAAGTGTCCTAAGAAATTATAAGCTACTTTATAGGTCACAATCAGATTGACAAAATGTAGCGAATAGTTGGTAATTTTCAAAGACATAGTAGACAAGCTTGATTTGATAACTGCTGTATCCAATGTCAAGCAATTATTATTTATCGGCTATCTACCTATTTACTGAAAAAAAAATAGCCGGTACCGTATTTTGGCTTTAAACCTTCACCAATAACTATCGTCAGAACGATGACTTCATGAGGCTCCACCCACTATGGCCTCGTTGTAATTCAGGATAACACTGAAGGCTATCATGGACATTGTTGTATTAGAAAATCTAACTTCTGGCTATAAAATCTCATTTCTCGAGTAGTTGTAAGAAGTGCTAAATGATCCTCAAGGATCCCAGCAGTTGGCCTAAACGTTTAATTCATGTATATTGCTGCTATTACTAATTTTGCGGCACTACTGCTACAGTAGTACTTACTGACTAGCACAGATACCCCACCCCACATCTATTATCGTTCCGCCATTCATAAAGTCTTTATATCCAACATGGTCGTACAGATTAAAGAAGAAGAAAAAAAAATTATATCGGATGATCCGTTGGTCTGCTGGAGATTTTAGCACATATAAGATTGTATTTACTTTGGATAAAAATCTTATTTTAACAAAAATAGTTATATAAAGACTGTTTACGTACAATCTCTCTCTTTCTCTCTCTCTTGGTGGCATAGTGAATAGTTAATGGAAATGTTCAAAATCCTGAATGACATTACAAGTATCATAATCACGTTACGCTAAATACAAATCAGACCATAAACATTGGATTTAAACTAGAAACTGAATAATTACCTATTCAGGCTACAGTAACTATGGCCACGGGCTTTCTTTTGACTGTCTCCCCTTTTTTTTTTTTTTTTTTGAATATAAAGTTGCAAGTCGTAAGACAAATGCAGTTTTGCAACCACGGGGATAATTCCAAATCCTGTTAGCCATTCTTGACTACTATGGGTTTCAGAGCCGATGGAATAAGGTGGATGGGTTTCTGTCTGGGGGATGGGCGGGGCAACATTTCGTAAAACGATGTTTACTTTGCTTACGTAATGAATGTTTTTCGACTCTTGGCTCGCAATCATTGGCCATGGCGTCGGCTAGATCATTTTTACTCTATAAAAATTAAAACTATCGGGTTTAGGTTATTGATAATGCTGACAAAGTTTGTGTGTGGTTGTAAAATATACATATGTCAACTTTCAGCTACATCCGATGCTTTGATAAGGAGCAAAATCCAAAAAACCGTGTTACAGAGGCCTTGAATCTCATAGTAGTGGGGTGAAGGGTCCTGGAGGTGTGGAGACACCAATGCAAATGGCCCATTCCAGCCAGTTCTAAAAACGAGGAGGAAAAATATGAGGAAAATATTTGTGTTAAGAAATAGCCACCAACAAAAATGATGCTGGGATATAGCAGCACTCTTGTTGTTGGTTATATATCCTGTAAAGTCCTCAGCATAAAGACAACATTTTGTCAAATATGATAATCCTGACAGTCTACAGTACACCAAAAATGCTCTTACCATGGTTTAGTTGTCATCCACGCAGAGGGCGGGACGAGTGCACTAGACACAGTTTTCTTGCAGGAGATATATTGGTACTTTGTTTTTCTGTCCCTTTTCACTGTACACAGTGCACATCTTTTCTTTGTAGTCAGCTTAGTTGGAACTTGCTTGGGGACGGTGAACTCAAGGAAGACAGATTTGGTATTCTCCTGATTACTACTCTGCTGGCCCAGAAATGATAGTCGTTCCTCTGCCCATGGTTTGATGAGTTCTTTAGAAAATGACGTCATGAATTCACGGTGTTCCATTTGTTTCCTGCCATGTTTTGTACTAACCTTAGAATATATCACAAAGGCATTGATGACGGCAGCATTAATAATGCTGCAAAATAGAGCCATGGGCCATCGTTTTGTTTTACCCCTAGTTGAATACATTGAGCACATTTGATCAAATGTGTCTACACCACCTTTAGTGCTGTTATAATACTCGATTATTTCCGGTCTTCCATATTATCACAGATGTCAGGTTCGGTGTGAACAGATGAGAGCTATAGGACCAGCTTCTTTTTTTGTGATTAAGGATTATTTTTCTTGGGAATGTGAGCCACCATGCTCATTTGACTGTCAAAAAGAAAAGCCCTTTGACCTGGCTTCATCATCTTCATATCAGTCATTTCTACAGGAATTTCCTGTTTGTTACCACGGAGAGTTCCAACACACGTCAGTTGATAGTTGCCCAACAGGTCCTTCGCTAGTGGCACTGAGGTGAACCAGTTGTCACCAGTTACTTTCCTCTTGGTGTCCCTGTATGGTGCAATAAGCTCCCTTGTGACGTACTGTTCCTTTGACATCCTACGTCGGGGTTGTGTTTGCTTGCCTATGTATAACATGGCATTCATATAATGTGATGCATTATCACATACCATTATGATCTTTATGCCGTATTTTGCAGGCTTGTTTGATATATATATTATGAATGGACATCTCCCTCAGAAACCCACAAGCAGTAGACCTGGGTCTCACAGACCCGAACGCTACTTTTGTGCATTATAACTTGAATGACAGGAAGAGATGGAAAACGGCACACACATACTTAGCACCAGCATCCAAACCTAGGAAGCTACTGGGAAGGACAGGGGTGACCGGCATCTAAAAAACACGCCGGGCCCCTCAGACCCGGGTCTACCATTTCAGGGTTAATGTAAAAAGTGGGATGTTGATTAAGAGAATCAATAGGCCTTTTTTCGTTCCTTGCTGCTACTATATCATTGTCTGAATAATTGCGTGGAACTTAATCACCAGCCTACCAGCGAAGCAGTGCTTTGTTATTGTGTACGTTTGTCTTTACTTTATGAAAGACAAATCTAGAGATTAATATCTTGATAAAACCAGGAAACAGCTGAAGGGAGCCTCTAAGAAATAACGTATTAAACGATCAACCTATTTCTGGTTCACTGTGATTTTTTTTTTTTTTTTTTTTTTTTGTCTTTCAGTAGATTCCTGTAATATAATTAAACATATTTTCATGGTGAAACTGTTAAGATAAAAACCGCACATAAGGGTTAAGGCAATGAAATATAATTTGTTTCATGCCTCTCGTAACAGTCTCCGGCGATGGATTACCTTCTGCGCTGGAAGTGGAATGACGCCGACTTCCAGGGAAAAGGTGGAACATCTAATTCGGTTAAGAGAAACGAAAATCGCAGAAAAATAAAATTTATATTTTTTATCTTTTTATTTTACTGGACTTTAAAAGGAATTGCGATTTCATTGCAGAACTACTGACCCTGATAAATGCCGTGAAATAACTGCTAAAAAACTGTTGGGAAAGCAACAAATGAAACAATATAGCAACAATTTTAGTAATTTTCATCAGTTAAAAAAAAAAGCGAATTTATCATAAGAATAAAAACGAAACTAAGTGTAATATAAATAGATACACACATTTACACACACACACACACACACACACACACACACACATATATATATATATATATATATATATATATATATATATATATATATATATATATATATATATATATATATATATATAATATATATATATATATATATATATATATATATATATATATAATATATATATATATATATATATAATATATATATATATATATATATATATATATATAATATATATATATATATATATATATATATATATACTTGTATATATATATATATATATATATATATATATATATATATATATATATATATATATGTATAGATTTTCTTCAAGAGGAGTATGAAAATTAAAAATTTCGCAGATTAAATTTTTGCCACTTTAAAACTGACTAATTTATCTAGAGCATTACTCACAGTTCTTCCAGAGGATGTTGCATATTAATTCTATATTACTTTCAATCTTTATTTTAGTTCATGATCATAGACGTCGCAATAGAAATAATATTGAGTCATGTACCTATTTATATTGGATCTCATAACTCGAAACCATGACAGAACCATAATTGTTATAAAGGAAATAGATCTTAGTATTATAACACATGACACTCGCAGTGAATAAAACGCAAAAGAAAACAAGTTACATGAATTTTTCATAGCCTTATAAAAGGCTGGAAGTTTATCCTTGAAAGAGGACTCGAGTGATAGAAGATGCAGACGGGAAATTTGAATTACAGATGAGGGTTTAAGTTTTTTGTGAGCTGATTTCATTTGA
The DNA here is from genome assembly GCF_015104395.2 of Macrobrachium nipponense. Taxonomy (NCBI): domain Eukaryota; kingdom Metazoa; phylum Arthropoda; class Malacostraca; order Decapoda; family Palaemonidae; genus Macrobrachium; species Macrobrachium nipponense. The sequence goes on along the minus strand of NC_061097.1, from coordinate 65,487,886 downwards.
CGTGGAAGAGCTTCTTTCCCAGAAATACTTCAGAAGAGATACGCCAAGAAATTTCGATATACGTTTCTTTATTTCTAAATCCTATAAGTAAGTTATTATTTTAGAATTCCAACTTATTATTGATGGTAAATTATTGGACAGATGAGTTTATTAAAGGTATATGTCAAAATTCTAGAAAAATATAGATCTGTTTCTAGACAGTGGAAAACATGTGATGAAGCTGTCGATGCTAGACGCAACACTTTCCCTGGAAAGGTCATGTTCTCTGCCGTGTCCAAGTGAAGTTGCTTCAGGCTCTCTGAAGGTTGGTTAACAAATATATCAGTTGGTGACCTTCTCGGAATGAATAACTTCAGGAACATTTTCAGTCCCGTTTATGAAACATCCAATGTGGCCATGGTGACTTGAACAACGAATTGTGCTCCTGGTTAATGGTCGACTCTTGGTGGAGCACAACCAGAGTGGAGAAGGGGGTTGACTACTAACCTTTAAGAAGATTTGCTGAAGTGTTTATATACAACTGAATTACTACTGAATAACGATTATTACGCAAGGTATGTTTAAGTCAACTTTGCTTTCATATTTTCAAAATATATTGAAATGATACAGAGGGTCTCTCTGTATTATATGACATCTGCAGTAGGTGAAAAGAATGTTAACACTTGTTAGTGAGACAGAGGGAGAAAGTGATGATGTTCTTCATAGAGTCGAGAACTACACCGGACTTATAAAGGCTACGAAACTATCATCTATAAGCGAATATTAGAGTCAAAGGAAGGAAATGGATATTTTTCCCTTATATCCCTCGCCCATCACAAATAGTCACGAAGTTAAATGATCCCGTCTTATTTTATATTTTCTCTATCTATAAAGGCACCTATGAATGTACTGAATCTCCATTAGTTTCCCCATTAGCACACATACTGCTTATTGTTCTGTGAGATGACTTTTATATTCGTCCTTAAAGGGATTGCGTCATCAAATGACCCATTACAATGGCAAATCCTTTCTGCAGTACAGTCGCTTCCTACGAGTCGACGCTATTACTGCAAGGATTTTCCATTCTAATGGGTAATTTGTTGAAGCATAAATATGTACTACAATCGACTATTCGTATGATTATGTGTTGACAGGACCATCCCTCGTGCAACAACCATTTTGTTTTTAGATTTTGTTCCATCAACTAAATGTCTAATGTATCTATTTAATGACAGTTATTCTGTTCTCAAGCTAAAGACAGTTTTGGTTTAGATGCGTAAATGTAGTCATATTTATTGATGCCGAGTACGACAAGAGAACACAATGGATTGCAACGGAACCTACCAGTGCCATGCTGTTCTACTTTACTGGGTAACCGACTCAGTCGGATATTCTGCTCCATTCAAACGAAACTCTGCACATTGTCAATGCGGGTTTCTGCTCCGGATGGAATGTAATCAGGACCCCGATGCCTGTTGTCTTAATTAATTAACCCGTAGAAACGAGCTACAGCAGAGGATATCGAACGAATTGCGTTGCTTACATTCCCCCTCTGCAATAAGGTTTCATTGTCAGTACTCAAGGGCCCAAAGTTGGTTTTCATAAGCATATTGCGATAATCACTGAGCAAGGCTGTTCAGAATAGAAAAAAAATGAATTTATCCACCGTAGAAAGCATACTTCTTAGATAAATCATTAATTTATTGTTTTTATTATTTCATAACATATAAAAACGATATGTGATGCCTTTATTATTATTATTATTATTATTATTATTATTATTATTATTATTATTATTATTATTATTATTACCGGTGACATGCGATTTCATTTTGTTATTGCAGCTTCATTTATTTTGATACTAAATAAGGAGACGGCGAATTTAAGAGTTCCCTTTGTTCCTAGATCAGTAATTGAATCAAACATTTCCTATCATCTATTAAACGCCTTTATCTTTTTCTAATAAGGAAATATCAAGTAGCAACAAGAAGAACTTGATCAATCATAACATTCTTGTTGAATTTAAACATCGAAATAAGAAATAATATCTAAATCTGAGTCATAGTTGTTTCATCCCACCTATTCTATCATTTTGTTATAAATATGATCCCCAGTGATGCAGCAATTTCCTCAAACACAGGTTGATGACAGCAACAGTATCCAGGGAAACGGTTTTCTTATTTAGTACACAGCTATGAAAGCTAGTGATGTGAGCTTCTTAATAAATGAACACGTTAATCACTTCCTGAAATCCATTGCACTTGAAACAAAGATCATCCGAAACAAAATACACAGAGCAGCGGCGGAGGCGACTCATGAGCCCTGAGGGGAAATCCCGATGTACTATACCTGCTAGCTTATCGTTTAGGATGGATTTCACCGAAGGTGTAAAATAAAGATGGAACCCACCAGTCTTCTAAGTCTCTGTCTTGATATTCGCATTTCATTCCTTGATTGCTTTATCTGTTCATCCTTAACATCAGCAACTTCTCTGCACCTCCTAATGCGGTCAGAGAACAAAGAAAAATACTTTACGCAATACTAAGTACATAAATTATGTACTTAGTATTACGTAAAGTCTATAATTATATAGACATACCACAAGTATATACATTTTAATGATCAACATGCTTGTACTGTTCATAATTAACATTTTATGTTTAAAATTAATTTAGTTTCACAATTTGTGTTATTTAAAGCCTCAAGAAAAAGGCGAAAGAGCAAAGGCAAGAGAGACTGGAATAAACAGGAAATGCTGCACAGTCCACCAAAGACTGGAAAAGTGGTCTCCAAGGAAAGTTTCAGACATAAAACCTAGCCTGGATTGCTCTCTCTCTCTCTCTCTCTCTCTCTCTCTCTCTCTCTCTCAATGGGATTGAGCTTGTGGAGCAAGGGCAAAGCTGGAAGTCTATCCCAATACAAGAAGTAATTTGCAGTGTTCTCTTTTTAACCTTTTCTTACGGGTTAATAAAGCCTTAGAAACATCTTGAGGTTCTTTTATTTCATTAATATTTTCATGAGGTCTATATTGACTGGAAAAGCTGTGAGTTTTCTTCACGTTTTATAACGAGTCAAAAACTGTTCTGCTTATTTATCTAGAAGAAATGAAAAAATATATCTTAGATATATTTTTTATTGGATATATTTTTTATTGGAATATTCGTGAGAAATAACTTTACATAAATCTATTGTATCCAGATTGCTGAAAATGACTACCCGATCTGAGATATTGCATTTTTCTCGATGTTTTAAAGGAAAATTTTTTTACCAGTTTATATCTTTACTTATAGAGAGAACCTGCAGCCGTATGTGGAAATCGTTCATAACTAACGATTTTACTGGCAACCGAAGTACTTTTCAATAACTGATAAATGCTATAAAAAAAAAACTGGAGCATTTATTTGGTATCTTTGCCATAATAACATATGTCATCTTACATTTTTCTAAATTTTATTTAACTCTTACAGTATTAAAAAAAAAGAAAAAAGAAAACAGATCTTAAAAGCGATCTATGCTGAAGATACGTGATAGCAACGCGGTAATGTTTAGACAGAATGTTTCAATGTACCCATTATGAATTAGGAAACATATGCTCCTATATAAATTGGCATTTAAAATGGCCGTTGTGAGAAGTGGTCATTTAGAGTGGAACTAATGACATAAATTACTTTGAAAGTTATGTGTAACAGACTTGAGTGAAATATAGGTTGTTTTAGAGACTTGGTGGGAACAGGAATCAATCCCCATGTATCTATTTATACAATGCAGTTAGTTGCTTGCTCGGAGTAATGCTTATAATTGGATTAATATCCAATTTTCATCATTAAAATTTCCGTGAGTCGTTGTTACACTTGTTTATTAATCTTTAGTTTTATAACTTAGGATTACCTTAAACAGAACAGGTAAAGGTGTGAGTAAGAGAGAGCTAGATACCAACTGATCTCAGTTGAAAGGGTTTTATCAGCGTACGATAGGTCTTAACAGCGATGGCAGCGGTAGATCTCAAGTTGGAAGGCCATTTCCAGGTTATAGATGAGAAAAGGGGAAATAGGTATGTAGTTTTGGATGGAGATATTGGGGGGATAAAGTTAACTCACATTTCTTAGACTAAAATGAATAAATAAGCAAATAAATGTAAAAAAAGTTTAATGTTTAATTGGATTACTTTCTTTGTGTGTTGGTTTTTTGAGGTTAACGAGTTTGAAATATGGGGACAGGTAACAATAGAGTTTTGTAATTTTCCTTGCACTCTTTTCACTGGGTTAAGAGATTATTTGTGGGTTTCTTTTAAAACGGAAGTAAAATATTGTTTGTGCTACTTAGGGTTTTTTATCATTTGTAAAGAGAGAAAGATTTGAGGAAGACTTATAATATGTTGCAATTCACTATTGAGGGGATCAGGGATGATATAGAGGTGACAATTGCTACACGAAACACTTAAATATTGAGCAGATCAATTCTTTCTTTGTTAGATGAGATTAAAATATCCCATGTGGAATCGGTTATAGTAACCTCACAGTTTCTTTGTTTATATATACACTTTGAAGAATGCAGCTTATGATTTGGTGTTTAACGTATTTTCACTGGCGGTGATTTATATACCCATTGTGGGTTAATACCAGTATGTTTAATAGACGGGTTAATTATGGAGCTATCTATGGGGGGTCGAGACACTTAATTTTGTTAGTTATGTTACAACTTTTTCCCAGTACATATGACATTAAAATTGGAATATAGTTTGAATGGGTTGAGTTTCAATTGACCCGTGACTTGACTCCAGCGAACTGTTCCTTTAGACCATTCCTCAAAGCCTACCGGGTGATGTCATTAGAAATGTCTTCATCAGTCTTTACTGGTTTCTCTAAAGGATTTACAGCCTTTTGATGGAGGGTGCATGCTTGTGTCTAAGGACTTTCTTGTCCTCACTATGTGGATCTACAGCTCATCAGCGAAGCTCTATATGAAGCACGTACATTATCAGCACGGGGTTGTGGAACTCTGTGACGGAGGTTACTGAATTGCCACATTTGACACAAGTAGAGTACATAGTCTATGTTGAGAGGATGACTAACCATACTTTAGTCCAATGGTGCATTACTGGTCATTACGGTGATCCTGGTTGTGGCAGTTGTTTTGAGGTGCTAGAAACTGTTGCTTCAAGGAGAAGCTGACTCTAAAAGTCTGTATCGTAGAAGGGAATAAGGACAGTCCGTGTCGGGGGCGAAACGGGTGGTAAACCGAGCTCTGTTAAATATATAAGGAGGCATTTGTAACAAAAAAAACGTTTGTCATGTTCAGTTATCTTGGAGGTGTCTAGGGAGTTCATTCAGCGCATAGCATACAGTCAACCTTAGGATTCAGCTGTGTCAATCTAACTGAAGCTGCTTGGAAACAAATCATGTGGAAACGGAATTTAATTCGACAATTAATCATCGGGGACCTCAGCATTGTTTGGAGAGTGTCCGGATACAGTGTCACATGTCTAAGGATGGAGGTTTCCATCTAAGTTGTATGCAATCTTTTGGTCTGGTTCTAATAAGATTTCTGGGTTGGTCAAACAGAAATGTATATTCATATGTTTGTGGCAAAAAAAAAAAAATATAGTGGCTGAAAGTCTGTAGGACACATTAGGAAGTAGGATTTCCCTCTGCTGAAAGTAAGTGTTGAACTTTAAAGTTTACTCATTTTTTAAAATTTTGCCGTTGTTGTTTAGTGATTTATCTTCAGTGCATTTGTTTATCAGTATTTTTGACCTGTTATGAAATGTTGTGATAATATCGCCATTTTTCATCTTTTATCCTTAATATGGGGTAGTTGTTCTTTGGCAGAATGTTTGAAGGGACCCACGATTAATTAGGGAAGATATGCCTCAGTATAAACGGGAATTTAAAGTGGCCGATATGGGAGTTTGTCATTTAAAATAGAACTAATGGCAGAAATGACTTTGAAAGTTATGGGTAACAGACTTAAGTGAAATGTCGGTTGGTTTAGATACTTGGTGGGGGACAGGAATTAGTCCCCACAGATCATGGTTGCCTTGCAATGAATTACTTTGCTTCGTGGTAATGAATGCTTGATGGGTTTCATATTCACCTTCCTAATTTCATGCTCAATTGATTTGTTGTTAAACTTACTGAATAAATATTACTTTTGTAATTCATTATTTGATTTACGCACCTTAGACAGAATAGGTAAATGAGAGAGAGAGAGAGAACTTATCGGCTGCAAGCTACTAGATACCAACTGATCTCAGGCAAGGGCCTTTTGCCAGTGTACGGCAGGGCTTAATACATACACACAGATATATATATATATATATATATATATATATATATATATACATATACATATATATATATATATATATATATATATATATATATATATATATATATATATATTGTGTGTGAGGGAGGACAGAAGGAGGGAGTGAGGATGGGAAGAAACTGGATGACTGGGAAAACTTAGGCGAATAATAATTCTCTCCCAATGTTTTGAATGGACAAACTCAGAGGAAACTCACCTGTTCATAGTCAAATAAAAACATTTACAACATTAAAGAAAAACTTGAAAAAACAGATGCCGTAAAATAGGCAAAACAGAAAAAATGCTCTAACGAGCAACTAATGTCTTAAAAAAAACATCTTATGATACAAACAGTTATATTTTGACCGAACCATAGATAAATAGGTACTTATCCAAATGCACAGGGGTAATAGGAAGCCTGGGGGTACTAAAAAAAAGATAAAGAAGACAACAATTTTAAAAAATTAATAAATAAGTTATCATTATGACAATTATGACAACAATGCCATAGTCACCGCAGAGAGTTGTTTCTGCAGCGTGGAATAATTCAAACGGATACATACATCAACACAGACACATTCAACGGAAGTATTTTCGTTTATTTATTGTAGCAATGGATGCGTGTTGTGAATCAATGTGTATAAGAGAGAGAGAGAGAGAGAGAGAGAGAGAGAGAGAGAGAGAGAGAGAGAGAGTGTGTGTGATTTTTATTTTCATTAGGCTTTGACCAATACATACACAAATCTAAAGTTTCATTGCAATATGGTACGTCATTGAAATACTGCAACTTGCACATTGTACTTTTCATTTGGGATTAAAACTGTTATTAAATTAATCTAGCTTCACCAACTAATCAATCCGGAAAAGTATTCACAAGGTTTTCCAAACAAAATCTTTTTAATAAATGTAGTCACATTTTCATCCTTTAAAGCGGGTTTTACATGCCCAATTGATATTTGAATTGTTTAGCAAGTATTTTGCATTCTAAGATATCGCACAGTATTAACATTGAATTTCGTTAAAATGTCGATCAGATAATTCTTAAGGTAATTTGACTTAATTTCATCAGTAGTTCTGGCTAACGAGTTCTTCCCCCTTCTCCCTCTCTTCGTTGTTTTCGGAAAACGGAAAAATACCTCTCTCTTCTTACCACTCAATCAAACTTACACCACTAATAAAGCAAAGGCAATTCTTGTTAGCAGTTTGTGACTCGTTTCCTTCGTATTCACCAGTAGTATTATTTTCCCAAAGATTACCATAAGAGTTCCTGCTATCTTTCAGGCTATGATATTCTTTCCAACCTAAAATTCCGACTCAGTGTCACCAGCTATTACCATAAACAAAATTCACTCATTGAACAATTCACTTTAACTCCTGCTCTTATCGTGCACATTGGCGCCTACATTTCATAGATTGATCTATAAAAAAGGAATCAAGCAATATAGATTTATGTTTATTACTTTCTGTTTCATACTGAACGTTATATGAAGATTTATACATTTCTTTAACAGCCACAATGTGCTTTTTAGTAATCTCATTACTTGATAATTAATACCATTTAATTATGCTTGCAAATGTAGTGATTTTCAAAAACAATAAATGCCAAAATGCTAAGTTCATGAAGTATACTTTAAGGAGATCCAGTAGGAATGCCTAATGACGAGGAGTTCTAATTAGCAACATATCTGCCCAGGTCATATTCAAAACATTGCCTTGTTACCACCTCATTCTTCCAGCACAGAGCGACGACATGAAAATAACTTGTGCAATATTGTTCTTTCTAGAGACATAGAAATATATGAAATCTTTCTCAGTACGAAAAAGACTACCAAGCGAACGCTCTGGAATTTTCCAGCATTTCCAAATAACTGAACAATATTTGATGTACCAATCAAATCTTATTTAAGAGTGATTTGCACAGACGACTGTAGTTCCTATGAATATAAGGTGTAGAATTGTGGAAAAGACTTCCATTTTAATTTTGAATAAACAACATATATTCTCTCGAAGTAAATGTATATTGCTTTTCTTCTACTGCGGCTGTAAAAGAATTCACCTTTACATTATTTTGCTATTGTATATGAGATGATGAATGGGGACATATCCTACAAAATACCACAATACAGAATATTTTCATAGGGTTGGAACTAGTAGATTTTTTATCTAGAAGCATAAAGAAGGATTTAAAGAATGACAACCGAATTAATCTAATACATATAGAGCGTAAAATAATTTTCCGTCAACATCAATCTAGACAAACGACTGATAAAATGAAACCAAAATACTTTAAAAACACAAATTGCTTCATATTACTGAAAAAAGACATTAGATTACTTCTCGGATTGCGATAGACTGGCAGCCTTATAGTTGCAGTGGAGTAGCTAACCTCATCCCCAAGAGAGAGAGAGAGAGAGAGAGAGAGAGAGAGAGAGAGAGAGAGAGAGAGAGAGAGAGAGATCCGGGATAGTTTTATCGGTAAAGCTTCTCTTCTTTTATGAGTACCTTGTGTAAGAGGTCCCTCGGAGATCACTTCGCCAGACTTTTATGACCAGTGCAACATTTCTTTCCCTTTATCAAATCTCCCCCCCCACCTCTCTCTCTCTCTCTCTCTCTCTCTCTCTCTCTCTCTCTCTCTCTCTCCTCTCTCTCCTGACTTTATTTCGGACGAATAGGGAATTCAAGAAGAATGAAATATTACAACAGAATCTTTCTGTGCGGTACAATATCATTGTGATTATCAATATACAAATAATTAAGTTATCTTAGTTATATATATTATATATAATATATATATATATATATATATATATATATTATTATATTTGATATATATATATATATATATATATATATATATATATATATATATTATATATATATATATATGGATATGGGAAGCGTTGTTATCAACTAACATAAAACGAGAAGTTATAGGAGACGTCATGAACTAGTATTTGTCTGTTTATTATACATGCTGACATTTCGAGGACACAGCCTTATTTTCAAAGCTATAAGTCGTAATTATAATATATGAAAATGAGACAAAGACTCAGAATTAAGATATTTGCAAATTAAAAAACATTAAAAACAAAAAAGAATTAAAACATATAATATTCAACAGACAGAATGCAAGAAACAGACCGCTACCTTTCAGTTGGGGAACCAAGGACCTAATGATATCAAACAAAAACAGAGACAGGGCCACACTCAAGACAGGTATATGTAGTAGAGCTGTGGAGGTAGTTTGGTTGTTTAAAGAGGGAACGAGCTTCTTAGTGCATGAAGATTCAGTTATTGCTAATTGACGAGGTGAGGTGGCTCTGGAGAGAATTCAATAAATTTTATATGCAATATGTCGTTTACAGTTTTTGGCATGATCCCGTACATTAGAAAACTCTGCATTAGTTAATGTATTACCTGTTCTGTAACTAACTCCCCGATGACAACCAATTCTGACGTTTAGTAGGCGACGAGAAGCCCCCACATATACCCCCACCTTACATTTGGGGCAAGTATATAAATAAACGACATTGGAAGTCATCAGGGAGTTTAGTTTGTGTTTCTTTATGTCTAAAAAAAAAAGGAAGGGTTAAGGGGTTCTTGGGTATAACTCTACTGTTAACTGCCGGAAGGTGTCGGTGAATAAGGTCATATAGCTGAGCATAAAAAGGCTTACCATGAATAAAAGGAACACTAGAGTCAAATGCCAGCTTGGGTACAGTAGGAATATTTTTTTTTTCTTTAAATTTTTATTCAATAAATTATTTACAAAACATTACAATAAATCCAGAACTACATATATTTCCATCTAAAATACATTGCATTTAATGTAACAAAAATTCTTTGTGAAATATTTCTCTTTCAAAATGGCCTTGATATCTCTCTGGTTTTTTATAATCGAAGCTTTTATTCTATTTATAATCAAACGTTCAGGCACATTCTTGTCTTTGAACAACCCTATATTTACAATATAACTTGACAAAATTAAAGTTGCAGTGTTCCTTTGTTTCCTCGATGACTCTGGGAAATCAAAATACATAATTCTAATGAAATTGCAGTGAACAAAATTACAAAATAGCTTCAAAACTCCTTTTAACCATATTATTACATTTGCAATTCTCTTGCAGAAATATACCATATGAATATTTGATTCCTCAGCATCACAAAACTGGCAATGAGAATCTTGAATTATTTTAATTTCTTTTAACCTTTTTTTATTGGGTAATATTTCGTGAATATATTTATATATTATTTCCCTATCAGCAGCAGAAAGAAATTTCATGTTGATGTTTTCCCAAATAACAGAGGCCAATTATAAACGGGTATCTACTCTCAACAGTTGGCTGTTACATTTGGCAATAAGTTCACATATATAGTTTCTCGATTTAAGAAAAGGAAAATTCTGAAATGTTTTAACATTTCCTAACTGTTACTAAGACTCAGAATACATAGGTGCCATTACACATGAATTGTCTTCTTGTGTTGAATTTCCGGTAAACAAGCCCTTCATATGTGAATTGTTATAATAATTTGACATAAAATTGTATTTCTCATCACAGTGTAACTTTAAGAAAGAGGCAGCTAGAATACTTTGTGTCTTCCATAAAAGACTTAACTTCCTATCCCTCCTTCAATCTTTGACTTTGTTAAAGTGTCTCTTTTGATGAATTCACATTTTTTTCCCAATATGTAAAAAAAATTTTCTTTACTTATTAGTTTTGCATATTTGACAGGCAAAGGGTAAATATGGGAAACATTCCATGTCTTTGAAAAAATCAAGGTATTAACAATAACAGCTTTTTGATGAAATGTAAGTCTTCTGTTGTGAAAGCTCGCCAAAGTATTCTTAATTTTACATAATATATTTTTCCACGAAGAATTAACAGCCATTTCGTAATTATCAGAAAATAGAATTCCTAAAGTTGTAAAAGAACCTGTATATCCTGAAGCATGATAAAGGCCAAACAGACCTATCACCCCATGGGCCTAATCCAAATATTTTCGTCTTATTTTTATTTAGCATGCAACCCGTGGCTGCTTCAAATTTAGACACTAATGTGCTAATCTCCATAATTCCCTTGTCACTGGCAACGAAAATATTTGTATCATCGGCAAACCCAAGAATTTTAAGGTGGTTATCATTTGGTAAGGGCAAGTGTTAAATACAACTATTTCTATAGCAAGATACAGAGGTTCCTGGAAAACAGCATAAAGGAGCATAGAAAGAGGGCAGCCTTGACGGACTCCCCTCTCCACACTAAAGTATTTACCAATGTTACCATTAACAATGCAACAACTTCCAATATTCGTGTACAATATCTTAGTGCAGGAAATCAGTTCATCACAAAAACCTAGTCTTTCAAGAATCCGAAGTACAAAATTAATATTAACACGGTCAAATGCTTTCGACCAATCAAGATTTAAAATAGCACCTTGAACTCTTTTCTCACTACAATTATACACAATATCTCTAATTAAAGTATTACTGATATTATTGATCTTCAGGCACACAAAATTGTTCGGGACTGATAAGTTAAAGATAACTGTTTGCATTCTTTTCACCATTATCCTAGCAAGTTATCTTATAGTCACAGCACAACAATGAAATTGGTCTCCAATTAGTCAAAGCACTCTCATCGGTGCCTTTCGATATGAGAGTGACCAATGCAATACTCTGACTCTTGGAGAGAGTTTTCATTTCCATAATATTTTCAAGCAACAGCTTTAGTTCATCCTTAATATCTTCCCAAAATACCTTATAAAATTCTATTGGGATGCCATCTATACCAGGACATTTATTGTTAGCATTATCAGAATCAGTCAATTTTTTCTCTACAAACTGCATAAAGAAGTTTTGCACAGGTACATCACAAATGTTTTTCCGGTAAAGTTTTTGGTAATACCTGAACACATAGTGTTCAATGGCCTGGCTATTTGTAAGAACAGTACCTTCATCAAGATTCGGAATTATGTTTCGTTCTGCGACTATTTCTGTCACGACCTTTTTACTATTTATTGCTCTTTGCTGTCCAAGAAGGTAAGAGGAGGCTTTTTCCCCTTCAATCCTGTCTTGAATTCTCGATCGTACTTTAACCCCTTCTAAAATCTGAGATTTTAGATTGTTTATTCTGTCTTTGAGAATAGTAATATCTGCATAATCTGAGTTTCCTGACACATTAAGTTTCATGTATTGTTTCCTTAGTTTTGCTTCAAAATAATTGATGACCCCAAACTTCTGCCTGCTAATCCTTTTACCTTCTCTGACGAAAAATTGTTTTATTTCTGGTTTCACCAAATCATTCCACCAATTACTGATATGATAGAAATTGCTTTTACGTGTTTTCAAGAATGTCCACAACCTCCTAAACTTTTCTTTAATTTCCTCGTCTTTTAGTAAACTAGTAATTAAGTTTCCAAAATGAGTTTCCAATACTAATGTTTGGATTAATCTTAATTTTTGGCAAATGACAGCGGAATGATCAGAAAATGACACAGGTAGCATTTCGCTTGAAATTACATTGTCTTTGAGCGTTTTGGCAGTACAATCTATCAATGCGCGAACCGTAGTTTGTGTGCGTACATAAGTATACTGGGGTTTCCCTGTTATGTAAAAACCATACATCATTAAACCTAAGGGTCCTAATTAATCTGAGCAGTGATTTCGACACGTTTGATTCACTATTATTAGAATTGTCTCTAGGACTCAAAACACAATTCCAGTCACCTCCCATAATAGTATGGCTATTAATCATACCGTAAGTAGTAGGGCAATTCCTTGTCAAAAAGCTCTTCCGTTCCCTTGTATGATTATGACCTGAAGGAGCATAAAATGTTAACAATACGAATCTTACTACCATTCACCTCACCATGTACAGAACATATTCTAGAATCTCCACTTCTTTCAACATGCTTAATTACAAAATCTAAAGTCTTCTTGATGAGAATACAGGTTCCACCTTTAAGACAAATGGCTGGATTGAAAATTACATTATACCTGTATGACAAAAACTCTATATCTTTAATATCCTTAACATTGTGTTCTTGGACTAAAAGAATGTCTATTTTGTTGAAGGTGTTAAATGAGTGTAGCATCTCTTGTTTCATTCTATCATTAATACCGTTAATATTAAGGGTGGCTATCCTTATGAATGTTAGTTATTATGAGATTTTTTCTTTACTCTTTTTTGTTGCATTTTTACGTTGCTTTCGCTTTTTGTTTACTTTCATGTTTTCTACAATGCTTGAATTACAGTCCGACTCATCGGTCACTGTGGTTTCATTATCATTATTACATTTTTTACCTGCTGGTATTTCATTTTCTATTGAGCAACAACTTTCTTGTTCTGACATCGTGTCATTAGCACCTTTATAATAATTGGAACTATTAAAGGGTGGTAACATTAAATCGCCTGTTGGATTTTGTATATCATCTTGACTTCTGGAGGGGATGATTGAGCTAAATAAATCTTGACTCATAGGATGCGCTGTGTCGGTGTTACTTTTGTCTTCGTCAACGTTGCCTTCAAAATGTCTTGATTCTTCCATGACGTCACAAGATCTCATATCATTCTCACTAGGTGAAGCTTCAACAGGATTGCTGTCGGGTGAACAAACGTTCGTCTCCTCGGATATTGTTCCGTAGGTTGCAACAAGATGTACTGCATCAGTCTCAGTAGTTCGTTGTACGATGAAGCAACTTGCATTCAATACGTCTGTCCCACCATTATGCTCTAAGGTCCCATTTACAGGGGCCAAACTGTTTTCTTCAGATACAGTTGGAGTAATGTCAATGTCATCTCGCAGGTCAATCAAATGGCAAGTCTCCATCAGCGGTTTCGGATTCCGTTTGCAAGTCTGGTTGGCCGTTGGATGCTGGGTTAGTTACTTCCGACTTCGACAGGACGGTCAATTATAGAAGTGTTTTGGGGCATCCCTTCAGAAGTTCGAACGTCTACTGAGTCCTGGTGGCTTACTGGCATTTCAAGTCTACTTCACTAATGGTATTTAGTCTTTGTGTAATTCCAACTTCACAATCATTAGCAAATGGCTGGTTTGCCCACAAAGTCTACAAGTTTTAGTCTGCCCTTTATAGTATATATAGATATAAACCTTGGCACATTCAACATATAAGATGGAAGGAATCTGTCGATTAATATCCATCGAAACTGTTCTGACACCATTATCAATACCTTTGTATCTTCCCTGACTTCGAGTGTTCTTCTTCACATAACAATCACTGTTCCGTATCTGGAAAGAATGTCATTCAGCATAAAGTCAGTCATTTCAAAAGGCACATTTCGCACTGTTACATACGACCTGTAAGTTGACAAATCCTCAACTCGGATTTTTAGGTCGTCTCTTACACAGATTTCTTTGCCACCGAAATCTTCACAAATGTTTTCATACTTCTCTCTTGAGTCTAATTTAACAATTAACCTTGTTTTCCCCAAATCTGCAATGCCCTCAATTTCATCGTCCTGTATACGTAAAGTATCATCAAGAATTAAGGAATGTCATCTTCATAAATTGCACCCACTAAGTATCTAATACCTATGGTATTAATTCTTTTCAACCTTGGCGCATTCATTCTGGAGACACAGAAAACGGAAGTCACTGCGTCTGGTTTTCGCTGGGCACCAAAGACTGTGCGTCGTCGCCAACTTTTACTACTCGCTAAAGTTGGCTATAGAGACGCCTCGAGCATAGCCCGAGGGAATATGGTTTTCTCGGCCAGGACACCGGGGGCAAAGAGTCCTGCTGTTTTGCACCTAAATAAATGCTAAGTTCACATTCCTACTTTACTTAAAGGAGGGGCAAAATAGTCACTGCATGTTCACACAACCTTGCAGGTTACATTTAAAACGCCTTCAGTGCCTTAGAAGTCGTATAAAACACCTGTTTCCTTGACAGAAACCACAACACGACCTGGCCCTCTGCCGAGCGATCGTCCAATCAATATTAAGTAAAAACAGGAACAAACTTACAATTAAGAAAGTTATACAGTTGTTTAGAAATATAGCTTGGATGGGTAGTAATTTTCTTTAAAAATAGTTCAGGAGAAATGAGATTTCTTGGTGGAAACCAAACCAAGTGGAGGATAAAGTATAGGTCCTGTGGAAGAGAGCACTTAAGGAATTAAATTATTAATTTATAAGGGCACTAAAAACTTAGCCATCGTATAATTAGGGGTTTCGTAGGAAGCAAGAATAGGTCTAATATTAAAGGACACCATCCTTATGCACCTTGGGCAAACATACATTGTTCCA
>NC_061097.1:65470481-65471835 GCF_015104395.2 Macrobrachium nipponense | reverse complement strand
TGGAACAATGTATGGTTTGCCCAAGGTGCATAAGGACGGTGTCCTTATTAGACCTATTCTTGCTTCCTACGAAACCCCTAATTATACGATGTCTAAGTTTTTAGTGCCCTTATTAAATTAATTAAATTCCTTAAGTGCTCTCTTCCACAGGACCTATACTTTATCCTCCACTTGGTTTGGTTTCCACTAAGAAATCTCATTTCTCCTGAACTATTTTTAAAGAAAATTACTACCTATTCAAGCTATATTTCTCAAGAACTGTATAACTTTCTTAATTGTAACTTTGTTCCTGTTTTTAATTAATATTCCTACTGTACCCAAGCTGGCATTTGACTCTAGTATTCCTTTTATTCATGATAAGCCTTTTTATGCTCAGCTATATGACCTTATTAACCGACACCTTCCGGCAGTTAACAGTAGAGTTATACCCAAGAACCCCTTAACCGTTCCTTCATTTTTTAGACATAAAGACAAACTAAACTCCCTGATGACTTCCAATGTCGTTTATTCATATACTTGTCCCAAATGTAAGGTGGGGGTATATGTGGGGGCTTCTCGTCGCCTACTAAACGTCAGAATTGGTTGTCATCGGGGAGTTAGTTACAGAACTGGTAATACAGTAACTAATGCAGAGTTTTCTAATTTTCGGGATCATGCCAAAAACTGTAAACGACATATTGAATATAAAATTTATAAAATTCTCTCCAGAGCCACCTCACCTCGTCAACTAGCAATAACTGAATCTTTGTACACTAAGAAGCTTGTTCCCTCTTTAAACAACCAAACTACCTCCACAACTCTATACCTGTCTTGAGTGTGCCCCTGTCCTTGGTTCCCCAACTGAAAGGTGGCGGTCTGTTTCTTGCATTCTGTCTGTTGAATATTAGATGTTTTAATTCTTTTTTGTTTTTAATGTTTTTTAATGTGCAAATATCTTAATTCTGAGTCTTTGTCTCATTTTCATATAATATAATTACGTCTTTTAGCTTTGAAAATAAGGCTGTGTCCTCGAAATGTCAGCATGTATAATAAAAAGACAAATACTAGTTCATGACGTCTCCTATAACTTCTCGTTTCATGTTAGTTGATAACAACGCTTCCCATATCCATATATATATATATATATATATATATATATATATATATATATATATATATATATATATATATATATATATATATATATATATATATATATATATATAATCATATATAACTAAGATACTTATTTGCATATTGATAATCACATTGATATTGTAACGCACAGAAAGATTCTGTGGTAATATTTCAATGTTCTTTAATTCCCTATTCGTCTGAAATAAAGTCAGGAGGGAGAGAGAGAGAGAAGAGAGAG
>NC_061097.1:65450481-65465481 GCF_015104395.2 Macrobrachium nipponense | reverse complement strand
CTCACACACCTTTACCTATTCGGTTTAAGGTAATTCTAAGTTATAAAACTAAAAATTAATAAGCAAGTCTAACAACGACTCATGAAAATTTAGATTATGAAAATTGGATATTAATCCAATTATAAGCATTACTCCGAAATAATTGCATTATCAAAATAGATACATGGGGATTGATTCCTGTTCCCACCAAGTCTCTAAAACAACCTACATTTCACTTAAGTCTGTTACACATAACTTCCAAAGTAACTTCTGTTATTAGTTCCACTTTAAATGACCACTTCCCACAACGGTCATTTTAAATGCACGTTTAAACAGGAGCATATCTTTCCTAATTCATCATGGATCCATTGAAACATTCTGTCAAAACATTATCGCGTTGCTACCGCGTATCTTTAGCATAGATCGAAGTCACAGAGTCAGCTTTTAGGACCTGCTTTTTTTTTTTTTTTTTTTAATACTGTAATAGCGATAAGAGTGAAATGAAACTCAGAAAAATGTAAGATGACTACAATAAAATTATGTAAAGTAATTTCTGACGAGTATTCAAATAAAAAATAATTATTAATTGAAATATCTAAGATATTTTTTTTTATTTCTTTCAGCTAAATAAACATAAAAGTTTCCGAATCGTTATAAAACTTGAAGAAAACTCACAGTTTTTCCAGACCTAAGGAAAATATTAATGAAATAAAAGAACCTCACTCTAAAAACCTCAAGATGTTTCTCAAGACTTCATTAACCGGTAAGAAAAGGTTAAAGAGAGAACACAGAAAATTACTTCTTGTATTGGGATGGACTTCCAGCTTTGCACTTGCTCCACAAGCTCATTCTTACTCCATGAGAGAGAGAGAGAGAGAGAGAGAGAGAGAGAGAGAGAGAGAGAGCAATCCGGGCTAGTTTTTATGCCTAAAGCTTTCTTTCTTTTATGAGTACCTTAGAGACTACTTCTCCAACTTTTGGTGGACTGTGCAGCATTTCTTGTTTATTCCAGTTTCTCTTCCCTTTACTCTCACGCCTTTTTCTTAGGGCTTTAAATATCACAAAATGCGAAACCAAAACGAATTTTATACATAGAATATTAATTTTGAACAGTACAAGCATGTTGATCATTACAATATATACTTGTGATATACCTATATAATTCATATACTATTCGTGTCTCAGAGACCGTAAATATTTTTATAGATCAGCAGTGAATATACCAATATCAACGTAGCATAGTGTACCTTTGATAACTAAAATTAACGATAAGTATGCTTATAGTGCGGATTTATAATTAGAGTTTATATACTTTTCGTTTCGCAAAAATTCTTACTTTACTAATTACGTTTTAGTCATATATTACGATATGTTAATTCCCATTTATAGATAAAATATGTTTTGAACTTTTAATTGGAGTTTATCTTTACCAGGAATACACGGTCCTAAATTCTCAAATTCTCTCGCTTTTGCAGAACATAACTGATTTGACTGGTCCACGTTTTTATCCAAGGCCCTTACTTTCAGTAGTTTAGGAAATTTCCGTTTTAATTTTCCTAAAAAAAGAAATAATCTTTTCACGTTGGACTACTTTTTCTTTTCTGTGCCACCCACTTCTTTAATCTAATTAACTCGGGAAATAGGGCCATCTACAGAACTTTTTGTAGCTTAAAACTCAGTTTACGAGGTTCATAATTTTACAGTTAATAAGAAAAAACGAAACCATCTTTTGACAGATTTTCACTTGTCCGAATGTTTATTTGTCAATCACGCATTATCGAAAATTCCGGTGTGGATTTATACTCGCTTACTTAAATTTCTTTTCTGGTAGAGACTTCTGAATCAAAGATATATAGCAGGTTCGTATGCTTATGTTTAATAAGAATAATGATTTTCATGATAGCAGAACTAAATCAGCATTCTGACAAATACCTTCTTTTCAGACTGCTCATATTTCACGAAGAACCACCGTACCTAATTCATTTTCGGTGTATTTCGCTCATCAGGATCATTTGGAAAGTGACGAAGTCATAGAAACCATTTGATTACTCTGCTTCGCTCAGAAAGGATGGTACACCCGACTTAAGACCAAGACTTTCTTTGATCGAGATGCCTTTGTGTGAAACCTCACATGAAGATGCAGTTAACAGAAATACTCTTCATATTCTGATCAGAATGAAAGAATTTGCTTCCCATCTGCTTCGGTTACAGGAAACTCTCACATCTTGACTTTCCACAGTTAAACTGTTCTAATTTAGATGTGTTTACATAAAAACTCAGAACTATTCTGTCTCTCATAATTCACGACTTACAGGGAAGAAGCCAATGTTACTCTGCCAACTGTGAAAAAGATGGATAGCTAAAAGTTAGCCTATTGAGCGATAAAGTCATCCCATAAACATGTCCTTGTGATAAATTGGGCCAATGATCGTCATACTGCAATCCCTAGAGACAAGTCACAACATAAGAAAATGCACAACATAAGAAAATGCAAATTGCTAAAATCTTGATTATCATCTACGTAGGAAACCGGTAGTGATCGCTCTGCGTACTGAATGCTGCATGTATGGAATTGCAATTCTCAAAGGGACCCTAAAGCATTTCCATGAGATTCATTGCCTGCGGTGATCGTTTGTACATATTTTATGCAAGTGCTTAGTATTACGCAAAGTATATTTCACTTGCAAGAACTCAGAAATCCAAAGCAAACCTCATTAATGTTTTCCTGTTCCCTGTCATACAGTTCCCTCGTTTTATGATTTTTGCTTTATTTATTCCATATATCATTTTCTTTCTTTTTTCTTGTTTTTCCAAATTCTATTTTTTTTCGCTCAGCACGCATTAGATGGTACAGAGAAGTTGCTGATGTTAATAATGAACAGATAAAGCAATCAACCGTAGATAATTAACTGACCTCAAGGAAGGAAATACAAATATCAAGACAGAGACTTAGAAGACTGGTGGGTTCCAGCTTTATTTTACACCTTGAGTGAACCCCATCGTGAACAATGAGCTACAGGTAGACATCGGGATTACCATAGCTCATGAATCGCCTCCCTCGCTGTGTTGTGTATTTTGTTTCGGATGCTCGTTGTTTCAAGTGGAATGCATTTCAGGAAGTGATTAACGTGTTCATTTTATTAAGAATCTCACATCACTAGCTTTCATAGCTGTGTACTAAATGAGAACTGTTTCCCTGGATACTGATGCTGATCAAGGTGTGTCTGCCAGATGTACAGAGCAAAAGCAGGTGATTTCTAAATCATTTCACAATTCTTCAGTGAGGAAATTGGCTCATCACCTGGGATCATTATTATAACAAAATAATAGAATAGATGGGAAACAACCATAAACCAGATTTAAATATAATTTATTTTTTCGAAGTTTAAACTCAATAAGAATGTTATGATTGATTAAGTTCTTCTTGTTGCCACTTGATATTTCCTTATTAGAAAAAGATAGAGGCGTTTAATGGATAATAGGAAATGTTTGATTCAGTTCCTTATCTATAAACAAAGGGAACTCTTAAATTCGCTGTCTCCTTATTTAATATCAAAATAAATGAAGCAGTAATAATAAAACTAGAGATATGAAATAAAATTGTATGCCACCAATGATGATGATAATAATAATAATAATAATATTAATAATAATAATAATAATAATAATAATAATAATAATAATAATAATAATAATAATAATAATAATAATAATAATAATAAAAGTAATGCATATCGTTTTTGTTTAAGGAATAATAAAAACATTAAATTCATTGTTAATAGAGCTTTTACTAGAGTAGGTAAATCATCCTGTAGGCAGCATCCAGTAAGAAGGAATTGTGCATTCTAATAACATGATTTATCTAAGAAGTATGCTTCCCGTGGTAGAAAAATTAACTTTACCTATTCTAAACAGCCTTGCGCAGCGGTTACCGTAATATGCTTATGATATCTAATAGCACAGGAAGAATGTAAGTAAAAGCAAAAGAATTGAGAAGCAACTAGTTTGATATCCTCTGCTGTAGCCCGTTTCTCACGGGTCAATTAAGACAATAGGCATCCGGGTTCTGATTACGTTCCATCCGGAGTAGAAACCGGCATTGACAAGGTGCGGAGTTTCGTCTGAAAAAGCTCTGTTCATTCCTAGAAGAGACCTGGTAAGGCAAAGCAGCAGGTCACAAGCAGATTCCGTTACAGCCCATTGTGTTCTCTTGGCCTACTTGTTATCAATAAATAAGGACACATTTAAACAGCGAAACCAAAAAGGTCTTTAGCTTGAGAATTCAGATTCTAAAGAATAGATTAACTGTCATGAAAAGGAAGTCATGGCCATAATAAGTGAAATAATATGCAAAAGGAGAAAACATAAGATTACCAAATGAGTAATAGATATATATTTAGTAGATAGAAGAAAAGGTAGGTGGGGAACCAAATCTGTAAAAAAAAAAAAAAAAAAAAAAAAAAAAAAAAAAAATTGTTTTAGAGGGAGGGTTCTGTCAACGCAAAATCGCTCGATATAGTCGATTATTGTACATTTTCATGAGTGAACAATTGACCCATTACAATGGAAAATCCTTGCAGTTGTAGCGTCGACTCGTAGGGAGCGGCTGTGCTATAGAAAGGATTTGCCATTGTAATGAGTCATTTGGTAACTCCTTTAAGAACGAAAAAAACCATCTCACAGAGCAATAACTTGTATGTGTGCATTCAAAGGTGTCTTTATATATAGAGAAAAAATAGAATAAGACGTGATCATTGACCTTCATGGCTACTAGTGATGGACGAGTGATATGAGATTTATCCGGAGGAAAATGATCCAATTCCTTCCTTTGATTCTATTACTCGTTTATTATGACAGTTTCGCAGCCTTTGAAGGTCTGGTGTAGCTCTCGTCTCCATGAAGAACATCTCCATGACTTTCTCCCTCTGTCTCACTAACAAATGTGTTAAAAAAATTTTCATCTACTGCAGAATTTCATAGGCTATAGGGAGACTCTCTGTTTCATTTAAATACATTCTGAAAATATGAAAGCACTGTTTATTTAAACAAATCTAGCGTAAAAATCATTATTCAGTAGTAATCAAGTTATAAAAAATCTTCAACACATTTTCTTAAAGGTTAGTAGTCTTCCCTTTCTCCATTCTGGTTGTGCCCCACCAAGATTTAGCCATTAACCAAATGCACATTGTGCAGTTCATAAACAGGATTGTAGAAGCTTCTGAAGTTATTCATTCCGAGAAGGTCACCAACTGTTATATTTGTTAACGAACCTTCAGAAAACCTGAAACAACCTCACTTGAATTCGGGACCCTTTTCATAGAAAGGTAACGTCTAACATCGACAGTTTCATCACATTTCTTCCACTATCGAGATACAAATCTATTTTTTCCCCAAGTTTTACATAGTATACCTTTTATAACCTAATTTTTCCAATAATTTACCATCGAAAATTCTAAATAACCTACATATAGGATTTAGAAATACACAAACGTAGGAATAAAAATGTCTTGGGACATTTCTGAAGTAGTATTTCGGGGTAAGAAATTCTTTCACGTCAAATAAAATCAAGCTCACAAAAAGCACAAAACCTCATC
Organism: Macrobrachium nipponense; assembly: GCF_015104395.2. Lineage (NCBI taxonomy): Eukaryota > Metazoa > Arthropoda > Malacostraca > Decapoda > Palaemonidae > Macrobrachium > Macrobrachium nipponense. Next base: position 65,459,908 of record NC_061097.1, on the reverse strand, counting down.
TGTAATTCAAATTTCCCGTCTGCATCTTCCATCAGTCGAGTCCTCTTTTAGGTACAATATTCCGGCCTTTTGTAGGGTTATGAAAAATTCATGAAACCTGTTTTCTTTGTATTGTATTTCATTCTCTGTGAATGGTATCTTTTGTATTACTAAGATCCATTTTCCTCTAAAACAATTATGGTTCTGTCATAGTTTCGAGTTATGAGATCCAATATAAATAGGTATATGATTCAATAATATTTTTATTACAATGTCTATGATCATGAACTAAAATCAAGATTGAAAAAAAATATAGCATTAATATACAACATCCTCAGGAATAACTGTGACTTACTGCTCTAGATAAACAAGTCAGTTTAAAGTGACAAAACTTCATCTGCAAAATTGTTAGTTTTCACACTCTTCTAGAAGTGAATGTATATAATGTCATATAGAGTTTTCCATATATATATATAATATTATATATATATATATATATATATATATAAAATGTCTCCTCTGTTGTTTTATCAGATGCATGCCATTATGGCAAAAAGTCATGCAGGGGTCTTCCCCGTGTTGCATGCTCTATTACCGAATGAACGTCGAGTAACATACATTCGAATGTTCCGGATGATTAATGATATTTTATCAGATCTACAGCCCAAAGGGATATACTGCGACTTTGAACATTCTGCCTTTTCTGCAATGGAAGAATGCTTTCTTGGAATCGAGTTAAGAGGTCTCTTCTTCCACTTAGCCCATAATATACATAAGCATTTGAAGAATTTTAGGCTAGAGCAGCAATACAATAACGATCCGGAATTTGCTTTAAAAGCAAAAATTATAGTAGCATTAAGTTGTGTACCAGAGTCACATATGGATGATTACATCAATGCCTTGTCGAGGGACTTCCCAGATGAACTTCAACCATTGTTGAACTGGTTTGAAGACAATTACGTGGGGAAGCTAGTGAGACGAGGGAATGGGCTACGCCCTCCAATTTTTCCACTAGAAATGTGGAATCAATACAGCCGAACAATACGTGGTGAGGATAGAACCAACAATCATGCTGAGGCAGCACAGAAAAATATATGTCGAATTGGGAATGGACCATCCAGTATTTGGAAGTTCATTGATGGTACTAGGAAAATACAAAAAGTGCGTGATACCTACTATGAACAGTTGATTGATGGGAAAACTCCTTAAATACATTAAAGCTGATGAGTGTATTCTAAACATCGCAAAACATTTTGACTCACGGGCACCGCTTGAATATCTAAAAGGTTTAGCCTACAATTATGGTATTCATTATAGTTTTATATTAATTTTAGATTTTATTTTTTCTTGTAAATAAATGTCGTGTTTTTATCCATTCTAATTACGTGGTCTGCCCTACGATTTTGCAATGCATTCAAGTTTTATATTCATTTTATTTATTATTCTTTGTTGTAAATAAATGCCATGCTTTTATATATTTTATTTTATTTACGTGGTCTGCCCTACAATTTTAAACATAATAGTTTTATACTTACGTAATTTGTTATTTTGTGTTATAAGCAGATGTCATGTTCTCATTCCTTAGTCTTCAAACGGCGCCAAAACAGTTCGGCGCCAAAATGGTTGGTGCTAAAACAAACAGTGGGCGCCAAATAGTCGTCGCCAAAAGGGCGGCGCCAAAAAGTACCCGACCCTCTACTTCATGTAGCCAGTTCGGGTCCCCTTACAAAGTACACTTACGAAGACTGGGAGACAAACAAAATTTGTTATTTTATCTGAAGCGCTCTTCTGTCCCATGAAAAGATATAACTAACTGTCTATTGCCGTAGGAACAGAAGCATTGTTAATAGGAATAGTCGTTAGTTGATTAACAATCGTTCGTATATATTGCAGATCTATCTTAAGTGAAGTAAAAAGGATGACCGTTCTTGTTATTGGACTAGTGTTTTTATCCGTGCTTGATTGTTGCGAAATAGTGTTTTTTTTTTTTTTTTTTTTTTTTTTTTTTTTTTTTTTTTTTTTTTTTTTTTTTTTTTTTTTTTGCATGTTACTTGCAGTATATCTATACAGATAATTACTCGTACGTTGCCTTGTTTTCGGAGATTATGTATAGCCCGGAACGATTTCATATTATAATATAGATGCTTTTAAAATGAAAATGATAACAAATAGAATTACAATTGCTTCTATTGTGAGTCACACCAAACAAAGTAAGAAATGTTTCTTATGTTATTTTGTTTTAATTCACGCTACACTTGTTCACATGCCTCAAGAGGCAGTATATTGTCAGACAGTGAGAGAGAGTGAGAGAGAGAGAGAGAGAGAGAGAGAGAGAGAGAGAGAGAAGAAGGGAAAAAAGAAAGAAGAAAAGAATAAGAAAGAAGAAAAATCTCAACTATCTAAAAGAAAGAATTCAAAAGAAGAAGAAGAAGAAGAAGAAGAAGAAGAAGAAAAAGAGGAAGAAGAAACTGTCTTTATACAGACAGCAGAGAGAAAGGATCTTGGTATCCATGTTAACATACATTATTCACATTCATTTAGGCCGAAGCGAAGAGTAGTGATTCTCCAGTATGCAGTTGTAACTTTGCTGTTTCGTTGTAATGTGAAAGAGGACTACAGAGCTCTTTAGGGAAGAGGAGGAACAGGGGGCGTTAATGTGCAAATGCAGGCACAGAGCATGGTAAGTCTCTCTCTCTCTCTCTCTCAACTCGTGCTAAAATGTCGTACCGTCGCTCCAAAAGCAAACTGATAAATGTTTGATCCCTAGCTAATGAGGGACGGGAAAGTAAAAAATTATTGTGTATGCCTTTATTCGCTTTTTGTTCGTAAACTTTGCATTTGTTTATGTATTTTTAAGAGAGAGAGAGAGAGAGAGAGAGAGAGAGAGAGAGAGAGAGAGAGAGAGAGAGAGAGAGAGAGAGAATTACTCTATAAAAGCAGCTTGTATAATCTCAGCAAAGACTAATGTGAACAAACAAATGCTCATCAGCTGGAAAATCCCACTGACCTTAATGAAGGTTGAGGAGCAAAGAAAAATCCTTACATATCCCAAAGCATTTTATTTGTTTTATTTATCATTTTCAGTAAAATTACGCCGATTTTTATAAAGAAAAATATTGGCCTCCTCTGAACTCTTTTAGTACAGTGAAGTCTACGTAGTGATTATAAGAACGACGACCCACTGCAAATGAAAGAAGAGGAGTGACTGCTGCATCATCAGGCAAAGAAAGATTAACAGCAGGAGAGAAAATTTTAGAGGAATCTTCTTCTAAGGCAATTTAATTTAAGCTATCTTAAATTCGCTTGAAAGATGTACGTATGTTTTAATACCAGCAGATGGGCCAAAAAGCCAACACCATTTTGATAGTTACTTCTCTTATGCATCAGCAGCACCATTATTGAATGCTATTACTTTCAGCTATACCCGCTGGTTTTTAATTTAGTTTCAATTGAGTCTTTTCTACAGCCTTATCAGGTTTATTCATTAATATCTCTTCATAAATCAAATGAGGCAAGCGAATAGCCTTTCGTTCATAAAAAAAATAGTAGGTAAAACTATAACAAAGTACATTTAAGTCATATTTACGTGATCATTCACTTACGGAAGGTTTGACATAAACATCAAAGAACCCTCTACATTGACAAAAGAGTGACACTCAGACCGAAGGAAAGTCCCATAAGGAAATGGTAAGATCAGTTGCGATTTATGGCAGACAAACGGCAAGTATGACACCCACAGAGGAGAGAAAAATGGACGTAGTAGAGAGGAAAATATTAAGAGGGATGTCTGGCGTAACGAGGAGGGTCAACGACAGTGGTTGAAATAGCAAAGGAAGTGTAGGAGGGGAGATGAGATAGTACGGAAAGAAGACCATATTGGCAGGTATGCAATGGAGATGGCAGTGAGGGGTAGAAGACAAAGAGGAAAACCAAAAAATAAATGGAGAAACTATGTGAGGGAGGCCTTTAGATATGATAAGGGACTTGACGAATCAGAAGCACGCCAAAAAGGTAGATGGAAGCGACTCATCCATAATGGCGACACCGTTTAGAAACAGGACTAAGACAAGAAGAAAAAGAAGAATTCGCCAGTTTTATTTTCAAACTATTTCCATTTGTATTTTTCATATTTCCTCTAATAACAAAACCTCCATTATTCCTTTCATCCACACTTTTTTTTATTTCATCACTAAACTATATATTATTTATCTTTCTCAGGCGACAATACATATTTCGCTTCTTTCTCAAATAATTTTCTTTGTTATTATTTTTTCCCCATATTTTTTTCGCTTCTTTCTCAAATAATTTTTTTCCCATATTTGTTTCGCTTCTTTCTCGAATAATTTTCTTTGTTTTTATTTTTTCCCCATATTTTTTTCTTTGAAATTTGGTTGTGCCTGCTGGTATTACTGTTGTGACTGTCCCATTTATCCATGGATTACTGTTCTTTCTGTCACTTTTATACAGGTATCACTGTGATTACTGTCCCTTTTATCTAGGTATTACTGTGATGACTGTCCATTTCATCCAGATATTACTGTGGCTACTATCCCATTTATCTAGGCATTACTCTCTTTGCTGTCCCATTTATCCAGGTATTACTGTGGTGACTGTGCCTTTTATCCAAGTGGTATTAATGTGGCTACTGTTTCATTGATCCAAGTATTACTGTATTGTCTAATCGTTCTATCCAAGTATTACACTGCGGCCTGTTTCCATTCATTCCAGACATTCCAGACATTATTGTGGTGACTGTCCATTCGTTTCAGACATTACTGTGGTGACTGTCCAACTTATCCAGATATTTCTGTTCTATCTGTACCTTTTATCCAGGTATAGCTTTGATGATTAAACAAAAACTTCTTCCAGTTTCCTTCTGGAGATTGAAAAAGAAACCCACAAAATTACCGTGTATAACGTGTTTACTTATAAGTAATTACATTTTATTTTACTCAACACTCGATTACTTTCAGGCCCTATCTGTGTCCCTTTATGCGTAGGCTGTCAGCCAGGATTTAGGTATCTCAATATATATAATATATATATATATATATATATATATATATATATATATATATATATATATACATATATATCATATATATACATATATATATTCTAATATATTATATATATTATATATATCTTATTATATATATATATATATATATTTATTTTACGGTTTTTGATCGCCTCGTCTTCCCAGTGTCATTCATTTTTACTTATTTGCTAGAAGAGCAGCCATTTTTACCCCCACCTTTAAAGCATTGGGGCGGATTGGCATGTCTGTTCTGGAGGGAAAATAATCCATTAATGACTAGACCTAGTGTAGGGTAAGAAGGGCAGGTCGAAGTGGTTATATAGGCTTCTTGGTGGGCTTTAGGTACTCTTAGCTTTAGACCTCTTTTCCCACAAATCTGCTGGCTGTTTTTGCATCTTTCCAGACAATGCCGTAGGCCGTGTGTGAACGTAGGCCGCTTGAAACGTCCTTTGGCCACCATCATGGCACGTGCCACCCCTGTGACCTATCCAAGATTAAGATCTTCATTGAGCATTTCATTTAAGCACTAGAGTTCCTCCCCTTGTGTGTGATTAAAGATAAACACCCTCCACAGTGCATTAGCATGTATATATATATATATAAATATATATATATATATATATATATATATATATATATATTATATATATATATGATATATATATATTATATATATGTGTGTGTGTGTGTGTGTGTGTGTGTGTGTGCGTGTGTGTGTGTGGATGGACCTCTTGGTATAAATACTACCTTTTCTGTAAACTTTTCTCATTCATCTACCTGAAGAGGGAGACAGCAGAGTCTCTGAAATATAGTACCTTTTTCTCTATATTTTGGTGTTTTTATGGGCTCCTTTTTTTAGATGGAATTCTGTTGTTACAGAACACACACACACACACATATATATATATATATATATATATATATATATATATATATATATATATATATATATATATATATATATATAGAATGATCATAGACCCAACTGGAACGAGGCTAAAATTATCTTTAAAAAGTAACAATGTAAATGTCAGACGACTAGTCGAGGGAGCTGCTATAAGTTTGGGAGAATCATTCAAAGGAAACAAGTCTTTTGTCAACGAAGACCCATTTGTTCATTTTTATATTACTAGTATGTTTTTAAAAGATTTTAACTGTAGGACAGGCTCTGTTTTTCCCTCTCCTGTTGCTGCCTCTGCCTTGCCTCTTCCAGTCCAGGTAACCGCTGCCCCGGGGGAGTCTGATAACGGTGCCCAATCTACGCCCTTGGATGAAGGACTTCATGTAATGTTGCAACAACCTGTACGAAGATCCAACAGGATTGCAGCCAGAAGGATTGATAGGGGAGAGGGTATCACCTAGTTGTTGTTAACTACCCTCTTTCTTCACCTGGCCCATTAACGAGCTAACGACCGTTGTCAACGATCTTCAACAACTCTTGTTTTTTTTAAATTTAGCTCTGTACTTGTCGTAACTTTTTGTTCATTTGGACTGAAGATGAACCCAGGGAAGGGTTCGAAAGCTTTCTGTAAAGTGTTCAAAATTATACACGGACTTTTTACACTTTGTATTATTGTGGACCCTTTAGAACAATACACTTTTTATCACACTTTTTTTCACAAGGAATTTCATATATACAGCCAGAAGCATATTCATTTTTTTTATTATTCAACTCTTAACATTAATATTAATGGAAACAACATTTATGTTGAAAAACTCTAGAATTCTAGGAATTTCTAAAAACCTTTCACGCTACGGTAGTTTGAGAATTGTATGGTTACTAAATTCAAGTAGAACTTGATAACCATAACGTTCAACATTCGCCGTTTATGGAGGGTAAATGTAGTAGATGATGCAAACAGGGATTAGAAATAAGAAACGGTAACTATTGTACTCTGATTTACGTCGGTACGGTCTGCTATGGTGAGAGTTGGGTAAGGAATATTTATCACTGCAAGTTAGTCACTCTCTCTCTCTCTCTCTCTCTCTCTCTCTCTCTTCTCTCTCTCTCTCTCTCTCTCTCTCTCTCTCACACACGAACACAAATTCTTGTATGTATAATATATATATATATATATATATATATATATATATATAATATATATATATATATATCTTATTCATATATATATATATATATATTATATATATATATATATATATATTATCACATGTGTGTGTAATTTGTGTAATACGAGGCAAGATAGGTCTGATAGGAGTACCTCCCTTATGTATTTTAGGAAGGCCGTACAAGATACTACAAGAGGCCCCCGTGCTATATAAACTGATACTCAACATTAGTTATAACATTATCATATTTTAAACATTTTAGAAGCCTATTAATGCGATTCTCAATCTTAAAAATTGTCGAAAAATCAGGATTCCCTAGTTTAAAGAATTTTGAATTATTATTTAAAATGTTTTAACTTTTCTAATATATTCGCTTTTACTTAGAATACAGTACTTTTGCCTTTGTCTGGTTTGGTAATATGCAGAACCTTGTTATTTGCCACTTTCTTTAAAATATTCAAATCTTTCTTACTGAAGAAAGGTGTCTATTGCGTTGTTGACGAGTTAAAAGTCTTTTGGGCTAATACCTACATTTGTGTACGGTGTTGATCGGTGTAGATTTTTTTTTCTATCTAGAGAAAAGCAATTCTAACGCACCATAAAACTGGTTATATGTGGGTTTATAGCAGGGTAGACAAAAATCACGACCAAACGACAGTAGAAATTTATGGCGCGTTAAAATTGCTTTCCTCTAGATTAAAAAATATCCAATTCAACAACGACGTAATGAGCCTTCGTGCACAAATGCAGGTATTAGTCCAAAATACGTAGCCTCTTATGTATCTTGAACGGCCTTCCTAAAATACATAAGGAAGATACCCATCCAGAACCTATCTTGGCTCGTATGACACCCCGAATTACAAACTGGCCACGTTCTTGGTACCTTTACTCGCTCTTCTAATATCAAAGAACCACAGCTTAAATATATATATATATATATATATATATATATATATATATATATATATATATATATATATATATATCATATATATATATATATATATATATATATATATATATATATATATATATATATATATATATATATATACGTGACATGTAAATGTAAGAATCTCTCACAGGAAAAGATGAAAGGAAAGATCGAAGACCCTGTTACTGCAATGGGGAGTGATCTTTTAAGTAACTACTTTAGGCTTTTGTAGAATGCCATATATTTGTTTTGAAACAGCCAGAGCGAGAGGACTCTCTGGGCCAAGTCACCTGCTGAAAGGGTGAATGTTAAGATGAACAGTAATTAACAGCTTAGTGACATATCAGATATTTTAACATATCTTTATAATTCCGTTTATGATCTTGTGGAGTGTCACAGACTAAGTTGGATTTTAGTACTAATGGGAGATGTTTTTCTCTACAGATGTTTCATGTGTCATGCGTAGACACATCTGCCAGTTGACAAGGTCACTATAAGTTATTACCACCTAAATGAAATAGTGACATAAATACAATAAATTACAATGGAGACTAATTAGTGGTTCGGGCATAGAGATGCGAAGTATCGCACTTATAGTTCTCATAACTGTTTAACTTGTGTGGGGAAGGATTTAGTGTTTTTCGATTATCATGCATAATTTTCACTTAACCTGCCCTACGGTAGGATTGCAGGATAACCTATTATTGTAAACTTGGTTTGCTTACTTGAAGCGTAAGGAGTGACTGTCGGCCATGCAGGTGTGTGGGGACAGTTCCAGAGGCGGAAAGGTTGTCATAACAATTGTGAGGAAAAGGGTCAGGTAGAGAGCAATATGGGACAGGTCATCGAGACATATGAACTTCTGCAAATTGGAGTGCGACGAGCCACTAATGGCTTATTTGTAAGATTGGACTGGGGACCAAAGTACAAAGAAGTATAATGGCAAAGGAGCTGAATTCCCTTAAGTGCAAGGGACCCTCCCAGGGATTTGGCCATTGGCAGGCAGTAACGTCTAACAAAGGGAGGATAAGCTACTATGCATGTGTGGAGTGTCATTAAAATCATGTTCACGAGGGAGAAGTAACTTCATACACAATACAATCTTGCATGGTGGTCCAAAATGGTCAAAACAAGATGGGGTTGCGTTTACTGGGTCTAATATTTCCTGTTCTCGTACTTTTATCCCTTCTCAATATTCAATATTAGAGTTAATTTGTTAAGGATGCTTATAACAATATATCTATATATATATATATATATATATATATATATATATTAATATATATATAAATATATATATATATATATATATATATATATATATATATATATCTATATATACTATATATATAGATATATATATATATATATATATATATAATATATATATAGGTCTGACTTGC
>NC_061097.1:65430481-65442981 GCF_015104395.2 Macrobrachium nipponense | reverse complement strand
TTAAATTCTTTTAAGTATTGCCTAACAATGAAACTGTTTATAAAAGGGTCTTCATTGGTAAACAACTTATTATCCTCAAAAGATATTCCCATGTTTATAGCGGCGCCTTCAACTAGTCTTCTCACGTGAGAATCGTCGCTTCTAAAAATAATTTGTGCACCATCCCAATTGATTCTGTGGTCTAGCCCTGTGCATGAAGATCATAGGCCCTTCTGTGTTCCCTTAATCTGACCTCTAATCCCCTACCACTTTCCCCGTAGTAACAACCACTGCAATCCTGACATGGAACCTTGTAAACACCGTTATTTCTCTTGGTACTGTTATTATTCTTTGTAAGAGCTTTTGCTAAAGTGTTTTTGTAGGTATAAACTATTTCTATGTCTTTTTGGTGCTTATTTATATAATCACCTACTTTAGAGATTACATCGTGAAAGGGCAATGTGAGGAACAGTTTAAAAGTATTGGTAAGTATTCTCGAAAATGTTCCATAAGTAGCTTTCTTGTGGCAGTGAACTGTCGGTAAATGAGGTTGTCCCCTTTTCTGGTCATAGCAAACATATCACCTATGAAATATGAGGAATGTTGTGTAGGATTTTTTCCTATTATGTAAAAAAAAAAAAAAAGGACGTATTTTAGAAATGAACGAATGTAGCACGTGGACACTATATGCATCTAAATAACGGGATTTCTGCTAGCTATTGAGTTCAGGTGCAGAAAGCTACACCATACATCGCGTTTAGCTTTTATATAATACAATATGTAATGGAAGACTATTCATTTGAGCAAGGGACCCTGCTGGCTTTATACAAAACAACAATAAAACAATTTTTTTTTTATTTATTTAAAGTCGTAGCTGTGCTGACTTCAAATTTTGAATGAATGATACAAATTTCTTCAACTGCTGTTTCTACATTGTACAACACAATATCTTTTGTGCTTTACTAACAGTTTTTTTTTCTACTTTGTTATATTCTATTAACCATTCTCTTCTGTGGCTTTTTTCAATGTTAACGCTCCGTAATGCATAGGTTCCTTTTTCATTTAAATTCTAACGCCCATTCACTTCTTGTACTCTACTTGGGAGTTGGAGTGTGTGAAACAATATACGAATTCCATATAGTACTGTTATTACTACTACCACTATCATCTGAGTCTTCATTCATAAAGATTTATGGTCGGGGTGTCTAGTAAAGTACGTCGTACTACAGTTTCAATGAGTGGGAGGGCGTTCAGCAATGTCGTTTCGCTAGCCTCTATCTGCGGGCCTGCTAGATTTAGCTAAGTTTCCCTTTAAATTTCCTTGATTTACTCAGATAAGTACCTTAATTATCAATTATGGACATCACTGCATATTCTTGCCAATTAGGCTGTGGCTTAATATAGCTATTTCCAAAGCGCTACCAATATCCGATGCTTTGGTAAGATTTTATCGATGAAAATCAATTAGACACGGTCCTGAAATGCACAATAGTAAGTTGTTACACTATTCAGGATTGGTAAAAGTTACCGTCGACCAAAATTCACTTGAAGAACTGGTTTTTAGTTATGCGACGAGAAGAGCGTAAAAGAAGAATAGTTAAATAATGTAATTGTCAATATAAGAAACAACCCAACTTCCAGTCAAAAAAGCCGGTAGTACGCATGCAGTGCAATTCAGATGACCTGAGAATAAGATGCTGAGTGACTGAACGCCAATTCAGTGACGAAATATTCAGTGATCCAACGTCAAAGAAAACCACAGGTCGGACAGGATAAGAAAACTAGGGCTGTGACAGTCAGTTAAGCCTCATAATGCATCAGCATAATAGATCAAGAACGTCAGTGGCATCATTAATAAATGCGCTCGATAACCTCTGGAATGTAAGATGAACGAAAAGCTACGATTAAAATTCAGTCTTAAAGATTACAAAAACAAAATTAGACAATCCACATATAATAGATGAAATAAAAAAAAACTCATTTAGTATTCGAATTCGGTGTCATGTTAATGAGAATCAGATTGTGTTACGTCTCCTTTAGCTGTTGAGTGTCATGGTTCGTTCCGCTGCAACTATTTATAAGCAGTTAATCCAATAATGACGACAGTAACTGCGCGCACAATTCATAAATGGAAATAAAGAATAATGAAACGACATTAAAAATGGATATTATACCTTGGAAAGATATATTCTTTATTGATTTGAGGACTCTTATCAATAATGAAAAAGATTTTATGACCATGGCCCAATATGAACTATAATTTGCAGTTATAAAATAAAGAAAGAACTCACAACGGAAAATATTTAGCTTTATGTTCTCTTTTGTCGTGGTTACTTACTGAAATGTAGATTATACGTAAACCGACACTTGGAGTTTACAAGTCTCATACAAATGTAACTGATGAAATGTTATAAAAGCAATGCTAAAAATTATTTGCAAATAGAAGTCTTGTGTAATATGACAGTTCTCTCTCTCTCTCTCTCTCTCTCTCTCTCTCTCTCTCTCTCTCTCTCTCTCTCTCTCTCGTATTTTCATCATCATTACTCGTTAATACAAAGTTTTGGTCATATTTACTCTTGAATTTTAGGTGTTAAATGAATCGGCTTAAACCGTTATAAAATTAATGTCTGTCTGTTGTCTGTAAGCACTTTTCACCGGTGCGGAATCCCACGTAAGTGCTTAACAGATGACGGAGACCAATTTATTAGCATTAGGGGTTAAAGAGGGGTGCAGGAGAGAGGGTCTTTCCCTGCTCAGTGATTACCCAACTAACAAAACCAAGCCATTTTCAAATCGTTGCTGAATAAGGTAAGATACGGGTGAAAATTACATCCGGGAAAACTACCGATCGGTAAACATTGAATTGTTAATTTTTACGTTCTGACAAGTAGGGCAGGTACAACAACATAGGAAATAACAAGAAAATGAAATAAAAAGTTCGAGCTTTAGATCAGCAAAAAAACACCGGTGTTAGATAACTGTTACTTTAGTGTAGTCTCATCGTCTGGGGCCATAACACCCGGCCTCACCACCCGGGTACCAGCCCCCACTAACCAGTCATCTCACAAAATTAAGTATCCCTATACTGTTAGTGCTTCAGCTGATTCTGAGACTACAAAGAAAACGTCTTTATCTAATAGGAGGAAACTTACCATAGATCCAAATCCATTAGAAGAACCATATCTGTGGAAGGGGGAACAGAGACTCAGAATAATGTTTTCGGTAAAAAAAAAAATAAATGCTTGCAAAAAGAACCCATGCGATACAATGACTGAAGGTCAATTTATAGCCCATTTTGAAGAAACATATTTAGCGAACCACGCCCAGCAAGCCAGTAATCAGGGAAAAAAAGGAAAATATTGCTAAACAGACCCAGGCGTGACCATAATAATGGAATGAATGTCCTCTTCGGTAAATGAATCGTTGAAAAATCAGATTTTCTTACTGGGTGCAAATGCTTCATTACAGATTTGGGTCAAGTATCATTTCATAGCTTATTGTTTTGGCTTACTTGTTTGCCTTTAGTGTTACTCTTATATAGAGGCTGTTCTTTTCTGGTTATAAATTTAATTTTCCTTACTGTGTTATGTTCCTTATTAAAGCTTTATCAACTTGAGTTGCAGTTCGGCTGACATTAAGAAAGATGTTAGGTTTCATATGATGATTAAAAATCATGGATATCATTTCTGTAAGTCACCATGATAACATTCACTGCCGAGGCAAAGAGAACCAGCGTCTTTTATTCACAGAGTGATGATATTGTCTAATCAAAATGGCTGATTTGTGACCCTACCATGATAACATTCACTGCCGAGGCAAAGAGAACCAGCGTCTTTTATTCACAGAGTGATGATATTGTCTAATCAAAATGGCTGATTTGTGACCCTACTTACAGGGACATTGATTTTGGTGAACAGAAATACATCGTTGATGTACTAATATTAATAACAGACCTAAAAGCAACCTGTCACAAAATAAGATAAACGATCACAAAATGTAGTTTTTGTGCATTTTATCATCTGTGCAGCGCGTTCATAAGACATTTTTATGTGATCGTTTTATTTATTCATGGAGGAAACCATTCTTGGCTTAGCTCTCGAGTACTCTGGCAGCGACGCCGTTTCATATGTATATATATATATATATATATTATATAATATATATATATATATATATATATATATATATATATATATATATATATATATATATATATTTTGTAGTTCAGTGTAGAAATTATATACGAATCTTCAGAGGGTGTCCATGATACAAATTGTAAAAGGATCAAGTTTATTACTACGAAACGTTTCGCACATGAAATATCTGTGCATTGTCAGTCTGTGAAAGAGCAATAAGACAAATGAATAACATAGAAAACCATAAAACACAAACAGAACTCACAGGTATTAAAATAGTCATAACATTAACCCAAAATAAAAGAAACAAGTACAAAGTAAAACACACGAACCGTCCATGAGGAAGGAAAATGGAATGACCTGTCGTCAAATGCAGGTGACGACTTTAATTATGCCAGGTATAGAGTGGCTGAAGAAGTATTACCATTTAACGAAAGGAACAAGTTTCTCATGTATAATGACTCGAGGGTAGTTCAGTGATCAGGATGTTTGACATAATCTATTATTGTGAACTGTTCTTTCTGGGGCTGAATTTTACAATTATAATCATGGTTCCTGACATTAGAAAATTCTGGTTGTTTTAATCTTTGTCCAGTTCGGAAACTCAAACCTAAATGACTGCAATCGAACCCTCAGCAACCTTCGAGTTGAACCAACGTAAGAACTGGGACATCCAGGGCATGTATATTTGTATATGACGAGGAAAGCTTTTACTCGGTTGTTTTTAGAAAAAGACTTTGACTGGGTTAGGTATCAACTTTTATAGTTCTTGCTTTTATAATTATAAACTCAATACTATCTCAACTCTCCTACACAGGGCCTTCACCCATACCTCTAATTGCTTTACTTTTAATGATGAAATTAGCTTTCTTTCCCAATATCTTAAAAATAACTGCTTTCCAGACCAACTTGTTTAAAATGCTTAAGAAAATGCTTGATGCCCGATTCATAGAGGTGCGACCGGTTTTGACAGTACTAAAATTAAAAATGTTTGCTAGGCTTCACGACGACCTTTTCAGAAAAAAAGTTCCTGGCAATTATTCAAAAGGAATCCCCGGCACTGAACCTTAAAATCGTCCCAAAAAAATCCATTAACCATCGGATCCCTGTTTAAAACGAAAGACCGCCTTAGCCCTCTTCTAAAATCTAATGTCGTGTATAAATATAAGTGCCCGAGATGTGATCACGGGACTTATGTGGGTTGTACGAAGAGGTTATAAAAGTGAGAATAGATTCTCACAGGGGCTTTAGTTTTAGAACGGGCAGCAGATTAACAAACTCCGAATAATCAAATATCCGGAACCACTCTAAATCATGTAAAACACACATTAATGATAAGGATTTTACTATTATAGGCCAAATACAAAATGAAAACGACCTAACAACCTTGGAATCCGTTATGATAAAAAAAGATAATTCCGTCCTTCAATACGCAATCCTCCTCTGTTCAGCTGTTCATCGCTTAGAGTGCTTGTTTTGTATATATATAATATTATATATATATATAATATATATAATTATATATTATATATTATATATATAATATCTAATATTTATTTGTTTAAATTTCTTTTCAGTCACTGCCCGTCCTTTGCGAGGATAAGGTACAGAATAGCCTTACTGTTTTAGTATTATTTATTTATTTTCATTTTTTTTACATACATATCATAATTTTTGTATATTTTCTTCTATGATTTTTAAAATAATTTTAATGTAACTTTACTTTACATAATTTTAGCGCTTAGTTTTTTTCAATTTTAAGATATCAAAAATTTTATTTTAGATGTTCTACATGCTGATGTTCATTGAATTTTTAAATATTGCGTAATTTTTATGAATTATGTAGTACGTATTTTTAATCTTCGTGTGTTTATGTTTAATTATAGCCTTGAGGATGTGACTATGAGCCGTGGAACGTCGGCAAAATAAATGTATCTGAGTACGTTGGCTGTCCCTATGGTTCCCTTGATGAGATGTACCTAGAGCTGCAGCTCTGTCTTCTAAGGATACACACGCACACAGACAACACACACAGACACACACACACACATATTTATATATATATATATATATATAATATAATATATATATATATATATATATATATATATATATATATATATATATATATATATATGTGTGTGTGTGTGTGTGTGGTGTGTGTGTGTGTGTGTGTGTGTGTGTGGAAGAATTTAGCAAGCGGTATCTGGCAGCTATACACCTGGCCGCTCAGGCTCATGATGTGCTATGGTGAGAGCCTAACTTTCTGTTAATTGGTTACAAGTTGCCCTAGAGTAAGATCCTTTTCCTGCCCACGACTGGGTAGGTCTAAAAAAAAATAAATAAATAAATAAATAAAAATAAAAGTCACTCGCTAATGTATTTTATGACAGTTGAACTAAAAAACAATGATTAAAGGAAACTAAAATTTTTATCATTCTTTCGTATGTTTCTTCTTTAATTAATTTTTAATTAATTTTTCTTGTAACTCGGCTTAACCATTTTTTTTTTTGTCTGTAGAGGGTGTTATTTTAGCACTCAAAATAGGCCTAAGTATATGTTCTGCGTTTACAGCTTTAAAAAACTTAGCTATTTATTATATATCGTTTATTTATCATATTCAAAATCAAACAAAAATTAAAATAATTGTTTGGCTAGACATAATGACCCTTGCCTGGTCTGTGAAAGGCGGGGAATCCTATATAATATAAGTATTTATGAGGTATTAGATTTCATAACCGCTAATGTGATCGTTTATAGCCGATAAGCTGATGTATAATTGGTCATTTCTGCATTGAATGTCCTCCTCAAATCGTCCTATAACTAAATTTTGGAACTGTATGGATGAGGACTGAATTATTCACTATTTGAGAAGAAAGTATTTATACTCTCCAGAATGAGGTATAAAGGAAAAAAATAATGTATCTCCATATATTATTAATATCTGTAATGGAAGGTAGATAATATTGATAGTGAGCAAGAGGTTCAACATAATATTTAAAAATTTCATTTAGTAGAAAAATGTTAACTAATTAAGTGCAAAAATGCTTTAGAATATAATTAAAGAACAAATCAAAGAAAACTACAGTAAATGATGTTTATCCCATATTATTAGTAAAAATGGGGTTTCTAGCCCGTTTCAGTTTTTGAATGCTATTCACGTTCTGATATTTAGTATAACTCCCCCACACACCCGCATATGTAAAATTTATAAGTTATTGTGCATCAACACCAATCTCCTCAAAATTCGATGTTCCAGGCGAGCCAACCACACCTCACACGTCAATGCATTTCATCACCCTTCGGTCAAGCAAAAGGTATTTATATTTATTTAAGGAAGTTACAATTTATATAATATTTTTAATATTAAATTTCATATGCTAACTCGAAATACCGTTTTTTAACATTTGGTAAGTCAAACTTTATTCGCTTCACTTGCGTAAAATGACAATTTTTTGTCATTTTACGCATAAAACAAGGTTTTTCCATAAATTTTAAATTTTTCTTACTTGCGCCGATATTCCATTTCCATGTCCATATTGTAAAAAAAATCTCAAAATAATTATTATATGGAAAATAAAAAGAAAAAAAGTTCTGAACGATATATTTCGTAAGTGATGCAATATATAATAGCGTTATTGTACAAATGTCTCTTCTAATATTCATTATTGCCATAATAATACTGATCAAGTCAAAGCTTCCATATTTTCGTTCATGTTTCTCCGCACTCTATCTGAAATTTGTAAGATTTATGGTTTTGCTTTTGGTTTTTAGAATATCCGTGTTCTCTTACTGACAAAGCTTTCATGGTGGATAAGGAAACTTTTCTGTCGTTAAAAGAAAATTACATTTTAAGTTAAACAGTTTTTAGTTTTACAGGAAGAAGTATATGCTAGTTAATAAATCTCTTAAAAATATGGAGGGTGTATGTTTTAGGGCTGTTGCCTTGTATAATAAGGCGCCCTATGAGGTAATGTTAGACTTGCGATAATCTTACGCTAAGTCGGTTGGTATTGCACTTCCATATTCATGGGAGTGTCTTGGGGTTTGCAGATCACTTACGAAGTCGGTATTATCTTCTTTGGTTATGATGACGATGTGTTAAACTCATGATGATTCGGTGAGGTTCTTAGAAAACACGAAGTATAAAAATACTTATATTCTCTGATATTACATAGTGAAGATCAAGTAGGATTGTACAAGTCTTCTAATGACGATAGCTTGATCGCTTCTGCCAATGATGATGGCTAATTGTATTCTCTCTACATGATACAGCTTAGGTAAAGAGGTACGGTCTTCTAATGACGATAGCTAACTCTATTCTCCCCTGTTCTACATCTCGGTTACAAGTCATAAAGGAGCAGACAGTAACTCGAACATACGAACATACAATCAAAATGAGACACACTACAGATCACGTAGGCCGCTTGAGCTATAGGTCACAGTGTTTGTCTCAAGCAGGAAGCTTGGACTAAAGTTTATAAACAATTGAATGACTACAGGTGACGGCATGTTATCTTAGCCTACTTTTATTGTATACGTCATCTTTAGCGTCTCTAGTCTGATCACATTCCTGCAAGCAATCTGGTTGACCTCTTTAGTTTTAGTCTTTTATATATATGGACTAACATTCCATATTTTTATTATGTAAACACTTACATATGTATTTGGTTCCATGTTGAGAATACCATTGGAATAGAGTGGCCAAATTGGCGAACAATCTGATTATAAGGGTAAAACACCGTCATTACATTATAAGAATTTTTAATCTTCCAGTGAGAAGTTTCTTAAATAGAAGTACTTTGTTCATCTCACTGACTGGCCTAAAACTATATAAAAATTCCTTGTAATGATAATACGAAACGTAACAGCCTGGAATGGTGACAAAATGAACATTAGTTGTTTTTTTTTTTAAATTGGATGAAAAAATACATGGGCGAGTGTGACATACTAAATAAGGCTTACCTTCTGAATTTATACACATGTGCTAGCAAGTATGTGTGTATGAATCTGATGTATTTTGTGCTTCACTTGTGAGGTTATATATACGCTCCTAAGTTTTTATGCGCATCTAAATATAGGCATTCAAATATAGATATATGTTTTTATCTACAAATATTTATCTGAACTTTAGCAAATCTGCTATTCACCTAAACCATGCATTTGGTTTTTTACACTTTTGGCCAAACTTTTCTTTTCATCATTATGCTTCTTAATTAATATTTTTATTAAATCATATTATTGAATGTTTGTTCTGGTACTAGAAAACACCAATGTGATCATAATTTTTTAACAACTAAACTTATTTAATTACGTTTTAGATTGTTCGCGACTTTTATCATTTACTCTAACTATTACTTTTTTATGTTTTCCCTTGTATAATGCAAAGTTCATTTATGTACAAAAATAACCTTGCCTTATTCAATGTAACTTTTAATTTGTAATCATTACACGAAAATACTTGGTACTTGGATTTTTATATTATATATTGTGTGTGTGTGTGTGTGTGGTAGCCTATATATATAAAATCAAATAGGTATCACAGACATGAAGAATAAAAGTAAGTGGTATTTAACTCAGTTCATTTCCTGCCAACGCATTGCACCATATATAAAAATTGCTAAATGATGTCAATTGCAATGGTTTAGTATAAAAAACGGTAAAAAAAGGATCAGAGAAGGTGTAAAACTAATGGCTTGAATGTATAATTGAAATCAATTTAACGTTTCAAGGCAAGAACAGCGAAATGCCAAGAAAAGCGTCCAAAGATCAAAAAGACATTCCAGGCTCTAAACGAAAGGCCAGAAGAAAACTGTCTACTCAGCCATCAAATAACACAAAATGTTAATACAGTCTTTGAATGTAAAGAGTTACGGCTATTCGTTACTAATTGTTCTCTGATTTCCTAACATGATTTTCATTTGACGTGAGTGAATGCTTTCTGTTATCATCAAGACCTCATTATGTTCCATTTGACAGTTGCAGTAGATTCCTCCGGGTTGTAACACTTTCTTTTAACTTTTTTTTTCTTTTATAAATCATAGAATGAACCAACTAGAATCTTAAACCTAACCTTGTACCTGGGCTTGAAATCTGCATGGCTACATAATCACATGGAGGTTTCACATTAAATATGTTTGTTCTTGAATTAAATGTTGAAAAACTCCTGTAAAAAGTGGCAGATTATTTTTATTTATTCATGGTCTTGTTTTTTATATCAAGGTCTCGCTGTCAGAATTTGTCGTTAATATTATTTTATGAAAACCGTTCCACGAGAATTTAAAATCCAGCTTAAGCAAAAATTTTGTATATATGTGTTATTTCCCGACTCTTATTTTGAACGGTTGAATATCATGTTCTATATAAGCAAACT
The DNA here is from genome assembly GCF_015104395.2 of Macrobrachium nipponense. Lineage (NCBI taxonomy): Eukaryota > Metazoa > Arthropoda > Malacostraca > Decapoda > Palaemonidae > Macrobrachium > Macrobrachium nipponense. The sequence continues at coordinate 65,432,493 of NC_061097.1, read as the reverse complement.
AGTTCATCGAAAACCAGATTATTTCATAAATTCTCATAAAGTGAATAATACTCCAAATGTCCTGTGGTAATCATTCTTCATCAAAAGCTCAAAGGACGTCGATTTAGTGGCCACACAGATAACAGTTTTTCTATTCAACATCACTCGTGATGGAATTAACTTTTTTTTTCATTAAAAGCTTTAAACAGAAACGCATTCAGGAGTTTTAGTAAGTGTGTTGCCATTGAAAGCAATTTTCATTTCATTGCTCAGTAATCTGGTTAATTGTATTAAAGTACTGTGTCAGATTAACTGCACACCATTTTTTGTGACATTTTATTTTCGAATTGTATTTTTTATGGTTCGGGATATCGGGTGCTTCCCCAAGCCCAGTCACATCATCAATGCTTTCAAAACTAACTTGATCAACTTTGTTTAGGTAAATGTTGCAGATAAAACTTGAGGCGTTGCACAACTTATCTGTTGTACAAATAGAGATATCCGTATTTTCTTTCAAGTAACTCTTTCATTCTTCCAGATGTCCAAATAAATGGAAGAGGAATTTCTCGGTGACATCTTGTTTCAGCTGGTAAAGTTCAATAAGAATTTTCTCAAAAACACTTGGCTTTCTCCTTCTCAGTTACCTTTTCATCTAATCAAGCATAATTTCTGTTAAAGTTATGTCTTTATGACGCTAACGACGAGGAAAATTTTACAAAAACTTACGATTTCAGAAAAGGAAATATTATAAAAACAAAGGCCATGTTCGACAACTGCTCTAAGCCAAAAATGTAAAAGGAAAACTGTCAAAAAACGTCGAGTCTATGTGACTAAGTAGGTATGAAGGAGATTCGGTGTAAAAGAGATTCATCCCAGTAATGGAAGAAGAAGTCTATCAGTTTAGTTTCCTTCCCTTTTTGGGTTAAGTAATTGTCTAATTCCTCATGACAACTGAAATTCATCAGGGTTCACATATTCTCTTATTAACACCTGTGTATCTGATGACTTAAAGCTTATTTTTCTATCTATCTATCTATGTCCCTATCATCTAAAACTTATTCTTATATTTGTTTGTATTTTCGCATAAGGTTCGTGTATTTTGTCCGTAATTTCATAATGTTGGATCAATGTATTATCATTATTTTTTTATAATATGTATCCTTGATACATATTATAAAAAAGGGCTCAGAAGTGACATGTGACGTTTGACGAGGATTTGTCATCCAATTATGAGCCAGTCCCTTAAGCCTAAAGGCAATGCTTCAGCAACTTACAAAAATGTCGGGAGCAGACTTTTGTAGAATTTGCTATGGGAAAAAAAACGGCTTGCTGAGGACTGGTTTAAATCGAAGGAATTTGATATTTATGTATATATATATGGTATATATATATATATATATATATATATATATATATATATATATATATATATATATATATATATATATATATGTATGTATGGTGTTGTGTGTGTGTGTGTGTATGTGTGTGTGTGTTATGTATGTATGTATGTATGTATACATATATGTATATATATCTCACACAGCAGCTATAGTTTTGTGCTTTGTCTCAATATTCTACAAATATCGAGAGGGGAGATTTACCCTAGTTGCGTGTGTCTATATAATAAGCATTTTCCTTTGACGTTCCTAGAGCGTGACACCGATGAAGGCAATTTAATTCGGAAGGGGAAAAAGACCTTCATTTTGGCAATGTCGTGGACGTAGTGTCATCCTGACCCCTTTTGCAGTTTTTCCCTTTTCGGTCGAAGTTATCTCATGCTGGGTAGAATGCAAATAGAAAAGGTCAGAGTTAGTGATAAAGTACATAGTGTCAGGTTAAATTTAAAATTTCAGGCAGATACGTACATAAACGGATATATTGATAGAGTATTCAAATTTTCCTTTCGCGTTTATTTGATATGGTTATAAAACTGTCTGAATACTATCATTACTTCTGATCGCATATACCTTATTCTCGTCTTGAAATTTCAAAATTTAGTATTATAACCGCTGTTCTTTTTGTATAATATT
>NC_061097.1:65425481-65427981 GCF_015104395.2 Macrobrachium nipponense | reverse complement strand
GTGTCCGATGATTAGGGCTTCACTTTCATGACTTGCATTGGTGTTCTTGTATGTATACAAATATCTCTCCCACTTTTGTCTTAAATATTTATTTGCTATTTATTTCTCCCTTCTCTCTCCCATATTTCTTTGTACATTTAAAAGGTCATCTGAACTTATTTATATAGCCATTTGGTAATTTTGATTCGTGGTAGCATAATATTGATATTTTTTATGTACATCAAAAGGTACAGCATATTTTCAAATAATTTACTCTTCATTCGTAGGAATAATCACTGTCATAATTATACAGATTATGTTTTATCGCTTTGTGATGCATAGAAGTCCTTTTGATCGTGGAAGTATCGGAAACCTATCGCTACTCTCCTTGTATGTTAGTGCTACATATAACATATATTTTATATACGTAACGGCAGACACATAATTTTATTACTTCAAATATTGTAAAAGAAAATAAAGACATGAAATAACACTAAAGATACTGGTAGGATCTTGTAACTGCTACCAAAAATGGAAAAGTATGCCATTTAAAGCAGAAATCATTACTGGCATTAAGTGAAATCATCATTAAACCGGTGTGAAAAATTCATGTGCGGTTTCCAGAATGATTTCGTCATCCTTGGAAAGTTGTAAAAAGTAAATATTCTTTCTTGCTTTGTGTTCCAGTTCGGGTTCCGTTAAAATGCTCTGCGCTCATCTTGACATTTATCGTTACTATATTCCAGCTACCAATAATTCTAAAACGTGGCAGGTTTTTCTTGTTTCTTAAATAAAATTTTAATAAATGATCAAAAGTTAAATCATTTCATTTACTTCAACCTATGCTAAAAGAAAAATAATTTTTTTTTGTATGTGATACTAAGACTTATATGCATGCATTATCATATATTAGCAACTTCGAAAATTCTAGTTACGAATAGAAATAAACGGCTCACAAAATGGGTTCCATGACATTCTGTATTTCACCTCTCGTTAATTGCCATCAGCATTCATGAAAATGAAGTTTGAATTAGTCCTTTTGACCTAACTCGTCAAATCTCGCTCCATGAAAAGTGTACATCATCCTTTAATACATCTGTAAAAGGTATCGACAACATAGAAAACCCTTTCACAAATGTATGGAAAAATCCTGACATCCCAAGAACGACAGTACCTGTCTTTTTAGTGTTGGGAGTAGGAAAATCGACGATGGCCCTGACTTTGTCATCGTTTACTCGAACACCTTCCTTACTGATGACATGACCTAAATAGATGATCTGCTACTTCAGAAATCACATTTGGCTAGCTTAACTTTCAGACCAGACAATCTAAATCTTTTAAGGACTTCCCTAAACACCTCTAAATGTGCCTCTATAGAATCAATAGCAATCAGGATGTCGTCTATATAAACGAATACACATTTCCGTAACAACCCGTGCAAAACATTATTCACTAACTTCTTAAAAGTCATAGGACTACTTGACAAGCTAAAAAGTATTCATGTAAACTAATAATACCCCTTGGGGATAGAGAACGCGGAGAAATCGCGTCTCTCCTCCTAAAAGACACTTGCAAAAATCCTTACACGAGATCAATTGAGTAGATGTTTTTGCTGCCAATTTCCACAAACAAGTCTGGCAGTGACGCCACTGGATACCTATCTGGAATGGTCTCCTCGTTTAGCTTTCTAAAATCTACACAAAACACACACACGGATCGAGGCATTTTCCTTAGATACTGCCAACATTGGGAAACAAAATAATGACGATCTATGTCTAATTATGCCTCCCTCCTCCCTCTTATTGACCACTTGCTCAACCTGCTCTCTAATTTTAAAGAGTATCCTATACGATGGGAATAAAAGTGTACATATCTCACATAAACTTTCACCAGACTAACCATACCTGGCTCTAAAGTAATTTCTTCCGATAAAACACCCTTATATATCCTCTTCCCATCAATTTAGGCTCAATATCTCCCTGTAATTGACTAACCCTCGGTATATGGAAATTCTAACCTTTTTACATGTAGGATGACCGTGTAAAATTGTGTTCCCCATGGCAACTCCCTTTATCACCGAAACTGGTTCCTTAATCAACAAGGCAAGGAGGATTCCGACCCTGAGACAGACAACGAAATTCAACAGCAAACTGAAACACAAGAAAATGAAGCATCTCAGGACAAAGACAGACTGAACTCTTCTGATGATCCAAAGGCGGACCAATATTTTCTGTCTTGGTTGTCGTCTCCTCGCACTTCGCTGTGAAAGCAATTCTTGTTGTTGCAGCTGCATTAACCCCCCCCCCCCCCCCCCCTCCCCCCCCCCCTCCCCTCGGCTAGGGTGCCTTCCATAGCCATTCTTGGATGCAGACACTTTGACTGCTTCCACCAAAATAGAAATATTTCAGAAGTCCTTATTTGTAACCCAACACCATCGTTCCCTTTCAAATCATCAGTGATCGCAAAAAAGAAAAAAAAAAAACGTCGTGCAACAATCGTACAATGATCCTTATTTATATAT
>NC_061097.1:65402981-65420481 GCF_015104395.2 Macrobrachium nipponense | reverse complement strand
CACATTATTTGAATCCTCTCAATGCAAAACATTTTTAAACTAGGGTCTGTTCTTCCAAGTTCTTTTTTTTTATTCAGGATAAATTGATCCCTTGAAAGCGCTGTCAAAGTAAATAAGTAGGGATCATTTCCATCAGACTGTCTGACACACATTCTTACGTCACACCTCTATCTCTTCAGTCATCAATTTTAACCACATTTCTTAAAACAGCAAACTATTTGCCCTTTGGACCCCAAGCACTCTTCCCCATGAAACGTTTGTCAGTTAGACCCATATCCTTCAACTTGCCAAGCACGTTAAATAGCACACAACAGATCCAGATGAACATTGATTGTCCTCTACTAATCTTGTTAATAGGATGCAAAACTTATAATACGTCGAAAAAGTACGATGGCATAATAAATAGTGATTCTTATTCTAATACGATTCGTCTCGTTTTCAAAATGTTTATTATTTCGGATAAATAGTATATTGATCTCAGTAAGATATGAAGCTTTGCTTGAGAGAATGATTGAAGTTACTAAACTCTAGTTCCCTAAAATCTAACTTCAAGAAAACTTTTTCTTTTCCTTAACATTTATCCCGCTTTTGGTCAAACCACTTGTGATCCACTGTTTCTCAGCGTGCAATTTTCTAACAATGTTGCATGAGATAAAAAAAAAGCTATGCATAAATACAATCTGTTCTTTAATGGACAACTAGCAATGAAGAGAAGAGAAAGTGTTCGCCTTAAAGAAATGAAAGTTAATCGGAAAAGCATAGCGCTTTAAACAGTGTTTCCGTGTATGAAGGTTCAATGGGGAAGAAAATTGACAACGAAGGGTTGTTTGTTATTCGAAAATTTGAAAAAAAAATCACGATATTTGTATACAACAATAACCTATTATACTAACATTTCCCCATTTGCTTTCTGTATCTGTATCTAGCGACACTCACCTTCGCTAAGCATATCACACAGGCTGGATAAACATTGAACATTTTTGTTTTCCAGTTCGATTCGCGAGATGAATCCCGCTTCGAATGATTTTTTTCCACATTTTGTCAGACGTTTGATGCGCGGCCTCCAAGAGAGGTTGTATTTTGTTTCGGCACCCTTTTCCCGTTTCCTCGTTCTATTAATAGATCTCATTCTTCTTCTGCCGTTTGTCCCATTCCAACACATTTTCAAGTCGTCCCCTCTAAAATTTTCGGTTTGTTTACTTTTCTAAATTTCTTGCATCACTTTGCTACCACCCTATAATTCTACAACATCTGCTGTTGTAGTTATTGAATGAGCAATCTTTTTCCACATTTTGTTTTGAGTGGTGTTTCCAGTGTTCTATCCTCTGACCTGTGACCTTCAGCCTATTTCTTTTCTTACGGACGATTCCGTTGAGATTTTACAACGAATATCGAACCAATAATCTGAATTTGAATGCAAATCTGAAGACAAGGAAAGTATGTTTTCCTCGATAGAGTGGAATGAAATTGCACTTGTCCTTTCGCAGGTTATTTATTTTGGATTCCATTCTACTTTCCTTTCAGATAATATGCTTTACCATACTGAACCAAATTCAGGAATTCTCTCAGTCATTCAAGTGAACTGGGCTGTCGATATCCTTCTTAATTCCCACTATTTCTCCGTCTGCCTGTCTCCATGAACTTCAGGTGCAGTGGCACTGAGAGCAGCTAACTCACAGGCCGAGGGACCAGGATTCAATACTGGAAACCGAGGAGGAGGAGGAGGGAAGTAAGCAGTGAATAAAAAAGAAAACACTTGGTTGTTAATTAATTGATAAATGTGGATCGGTATTAAAATGAGGACAAGAGAGAAGGAGAGAGAATAATCATCAGACATCGGAAACCATTACTCGGTCAAAATCTAATCGTCCTATACGTGGGTGAATCCATTGCTAAGATAGTGATAAGAAATACGATCTCTCTCTCTCTCTCTCTCTCTCTCACCAGATTCAGGCTGCTGTGGGACAGTGACAGTCTTTTTTTTTTTTTCAAAAGAAATATCAAGTTATTTCGAGCCAATTCTATTTCGAACAACGCGTGTACACTTCTCCTGCGCCCCAGAGTTTCTCTTCTACATTCGTTGCCTGAAACTTTTTGAATGAGTTACAAAGGTGCGATACAAGACGGAGATTGCTCAGTAGCTTTCGGCAGCGGAGAGACTGACGGACAGACTGGCAGAAAATTATGAGAATATGAGGTTATGTAAAAATGTTAAGTTTATGTAATCTAAGCGTAGCATAAAAAAAATTAAACCATTAAAAGAAATAAAAACTCGAAAACAAAATATTACGATACAAAACTGGGTATGGCAGTAAAATGAAATAACATAGGCCTATATAAAATAAAAGGACTAAAGAACACCCAGCCTAAAACAAAAACACACGCATGCACATACACACACTCTCCCTCTCTCTCTCCTTTCTCTCACCCACTGAAGAAGGCAGCAGAACCGCTGCCGAAAAGTACTATCTTGAATTTTACTCATTAACATTAATGTGGTTGTTTTTTCCCATTGACTACAACTCGTCACTGAGTTGATTATTCTGCATTATATTACATATCATCAGTATCACTAATAGTAAATATTGATTAAACTTTGACGAATTTCAAAATACACCTCCGGCCAACGGCTAGGCTAACACTGCTCAAGGGGCAGTTCTCCTCCCACCTTTATGCGCGGGCTGGCTACCACATTATCACCCTACTAGCAAATTAGAACCTCGAGCACCATTAGTTCCACATGTGGTTTCGATTCATTTGCTTTTTTTTATTTATTTATTTTAAAAAAAGATAATGGCAATATTCTTCACGAATTATTGATAATCTATTCATAATTTCTCATATTCATGTAAATATTCATAGCTTTGTGAATGAAATTATGGGGGGGTGCTGCAGTTCCACAGTGCCTACTGACGAGCAGCCACTGTAAATGATTATGGAAAAACTTTAAAGATTTTCTCTGTATATATTAGTCTTGAGTTCTGGGATAAATACAATTGAGTGGGTTTTGGGATTCAATATCCTCAATATGATAGAGAGGTTAGTATGTGCAACGTGACCCTGTAACGTGATCCAGTAAAAAAAAAACGTTATCCTTCGAGGTTACAGTAAAATGAAGTTGAAAATATTTTCTTTATCGTCCTTATTTCCTTCCTTCTGGAATTTATCTGTAATAAAGTCTGCAATGTGTGATGATATTGTAAGAATTATTCATTAAAATGAAATATAAAAAACTACAACTAAGCGAGATAATAATAATGATAATAATAACAATAATAAAAATAATAACAGTGATAATGATAATAATATACGGGAGAACAGCACGACATAATTGGAAAAGGCTCAGTCCAAGCATTACCCTGTTATTATCCGACCTGAGCGTATTCCCGAGGTAGCAGCAGCATTATCAGGCATTATGAGAAACGTGATCCACATTCCCATTATCCGGTAAACTGAGGGAAAGCAAAATTTTTGTCATCTGACAGGAAAACATAAAAGATCTAAGTCAAAGAAGTAAAAGAGAGTTGATGTGAAAAAAAAAAAAAAAATACTATTAAGGAGAAGGATTTTGGAGAGAGATGACAGAAATATATCAATGTACGAATTTCAGAAGCAAAAATTACGTCCTGATGAAGAGCGATGGACGACGAGAAACTTCGGTTTTAGAAGACTGGAAAATAGAAAAATATAGAACATGAAGGATACCACAACATCAAAATGAAAATGCAAGCACAAGTAAACGGGGAAATATGTAAAATAAATAAAAACAAAAAGAAAATAAAGGAGTGTCAGAAAAGAATGTGTTATCACTGTATATTATCACTAAAAATAAACAGAATAAAAAGAAGAGAGAAAGAAAAAATAAAAGTATTAATAGTTTTAATAAAGAAGCAATCAGACCAGTTGAAATCTGCTGACTTACATGTGACTGGAAATGGATTTGAGGAATATAGGTATGTGGGAGATTTATGCAATTCAACAGACGGTTTCACTTGCCCCGGTTCATTAGCAGACATGGCACGACGAGGCTTTCCTTTCTCTTTTAGGATCAAGAGCAAATAGGACAACGGAAGCTGTTGAAATACAACTCCGCAGAGTCTGTAGAAATAGTGATAAAAAGAAGTGAATAATGAAGCGGGAAACTCAAAGCAAAAGGAGGCAACATAAAAGTTCGAGATAAATATACAACCGTAAAAAATCAATTCAATGTCAGTCGAGGAAGAATTATAAAAGTAACTAATGCTTAATCTAAAGACTTAATTAAAACTGACCTCTTTATTAATATTGATTAGGTTTACTTGGCCATCCGCTTTCTAGAGGTGAAAGAGAATCCCCTGCTGCATATTGATAATTTCATGTAACTTGTCAAGTTTTCAAATATTTGATTATAGTTTATTTACTATCATTTATCACATACAAGCACATGAATGCATATTATAATTATAATTATATACATATACATATATGGTGTTAGGAACGACTTTTCCTAATGTGGTTCGCACGGGGTTCCTTTAAGAAGAATTGCTTAATTTAGGAAGAAGCTAGCAGTAAGTCTGAAATGGGAAAGGGACCGTAACAGACTCAATGATGGGAAGCGTCTAAGAAAATGCAAAAATACTTTAACCTAATTTATTATTCACAAATATATTACAAATCTACACACGAGCAAAGGATTCAGACGGAGCAGCACTGCAAAAGAAAAGACAAAAATATAATCATTATCATAAACATGAACATAATCTTAATAAACTCTAACATCACAAACACTTTCACAGCAGTAAAATACAAAAATAACCTTTAAATAAGTAATATGAGCACAACATATAACCCTTAAATAACCAAGTCTTTACAGCAGCAGTCACACAAATACTAAAAGGCATAATCATTGCTTATGAGTAATAAGAAAAATGAACACCAATACCTGTCTGAAACCTGACTGCCTAAAAAAAATAAGTAAATAAAAACAGAGACGAGAGACACCTCGCCTCTCCAAATAAAATACAGAAGAGCAGGTAAATAACCCACGAAAGACAGGCGAACATTCAAAACAAGTTAACATGGCAGTTAGAAAAGAAAAAAAAAACTATTAGCAAACCTGATACCTACCCTCTTAATAGAAAAAGAAATTTCAAATAACACTCTCGTACACAACCCCGCTACCCTCTCCCCCAAAAAATGCCATAGCCCTAACAGCCACAACAGGACCCAAATCTGGCTAAAGGTCACCAAAATATGTTACAATCAGTTTTCTATATGGTTTTCATGTTCTTTAACAGATCTTAATTATTGGGAACTAACACTGGTCTGAAAGGGTTTGCAGCTACTGAAGGTGGGCCCGGGGAGTTGCCAAAAAATACCAAAGTACCTTAACCTAATTTCTCATCCACACATATATTACACATGTACACATGAGCATAGGCTTCAGACGGAGTAGCACTTCAAAAGAGAAAATAAAATAATCATTGTCATAAACATGACCATAGTCTTAATAAACTTTAACAACATCGAAAAAGAAAAGTAATCTGTAAATAAATAATAGCAGCTCAAAATATCCTTTAAATAACAGACTTTACAGCATCAATCACAAAAATATTAAAAGGCATAGTCATTGCTCATCAGTAATAAGAATAATGACCACCAATACCTTCACCAATAACAGAAAAAGTAGACTTTAAACAATTTCCACAACACTAATATTTTCAGCAGCATCAGACAATGAAATAAATAATAACAGATATAATCTTAACTTTGATAATATTAATAATAAGAACCAAGAGCTATGCTCACTACAAAACCATAACAACAATCTCATCATTAACAATGATAAAACTTACCCAGCAATATACCTTGCCGCACAATAATAATCATAATAATAATAATAATACACAGTGGATACCTCGTCATATTAATGATTATCCAAATAGCAAAAGATCGTTCCTCACAGACACTCAACGAACCAAGAGGACAACTCTCAGACGCTTCCATTACGGCTATAGCATCTCAGCTGCCTCAGGGGAAACACCTTCGTCCGGAAAAACCTGGGACTATCCTTAAGTCCCCAAATCCTCTTCGGGAATCACAGTCTCTGGGGTTTCCATGGCACACTTCCATGTTGATATCATTTCCTTTGGCAACCAGGCCAAGGTCCTCCTTCGCTGTACACAGTAACCATCGCCAAAATCATCCTCACTGGCGAACAACCTCTGCTGCTAATACCACCATCAACAAACCTGACGAATGATTACGTCAGGTAATTACTTATTGGATTAACTTGCCTTGTACTAACTCTGGACACACATAACACGCCAGTTAAGGCAGAAAATGCAGAAAATACTAAGTTACTCATGGATAGCAGTTTGATAGCTTAAAACGTACTCAGTACAAGAGTATAAAATTTATTGAACACAAAGTACGTAAATTGCTCAGTTACTTAAATAGCTCTAAACAAATGAATAAATGAAAATCTCAAATAGAGATAACAACTCAAAATACTGATTCTGGGTTTACTGAGTGCATTTAAGATATCAATTATTCACACATCGGATCTGAGTCCTTTCTGAAGACTTCTTGCAATATCTGATTTTCATGTAATGTTGATTGTTGGTAATCTACCCTGACGCTGTAGATGGTTTTCCATGCAGGAGGGAATAACGGGGCTTCAGGCTGCCACACACGATCTGAAAATAGGTCATCCAGATAACAACTCATATATAAAAGATCTCTTACAAATTGGCACAATGGAGGGTAATTTATAGCACTGAACAAGGATTAATTCGGTTACTGGGTGTAATTCATGAGGGAAATCGACATATTAGGCATTTTTCAAGAAAGGTATGAGGAGAGATGGAAATCTTGAAACAAAGAAATGAGATATTTGAATAATAGAAACAGACAGGGCAATTAATTACTTAAATTCAGGCTCACCAGCTATGCATATATTGCAGGGCACAATCGCAATACAGTTGATCCAGTTTCACTTTCTCTGGTAACTAAGGGCGACTTGGGACCCAGTTCACATCAGACCCTTGTATCACCTTGTACCGATTCGGTAGTCCCGAGCTCGATTCCCGGCTCTGCCAACGCGCAATCAGAGGCATTTGTTTCCGGGGATTAGAAATTCATTTCTCGACATAATGTGGTTTGGATCCACAATTTGCTGTAGGTCCCATTGTTAGGTAAACAATTGGTTCCTAGCCACGTAAAAATATCTAATCCTTCAGGCCAGCCATACTTGAGCTGTTAATTAGCTCAGTGGTTTAGTTAAACTAAGATATACTTAACTTAAGCACCATGTAGTGATCAAGTTACAAAGGGGTACACAGGGCACACCAGGGACAGGGCGCACGAGGGAGGTGTTACTCGTAAGAAGGCTATACAGGGACTGAGAAATAACTACATTAGCAGGTGATGTTTTCCATCCTGTTCGATTTTTTTCGCGGGGGAAATGCCCTATAGCCTACAAAGAAATTAGGTACCAGCAGAGAGGCCTTTTGACTTGTTGTCCTTTACTTAGCAGATGGAAGAAATATACAAAAATAAGTTTACAAGGAAAGCTCATATAAATGACAGATGGGGATTACAAAGGAAAAAAATATGTAGACTTACCAGGGTTAAGAGGTTTTACAAAAGATTAGCTCCAACAGTTCAGAAGCAAGGACAAGACAATTAAAAGATTATAAAAGTACATTTGTAATGATTACATATTAATTAGAATGTATCGGGTCATTCTATGTGTAGCAACATGTTGTTGTGTTAATGTGATGACTCTTGTATTCCAGTAGAATCTTGCATATAGATATATATATATATATGATATATATATATGATATATAGATATATAATATAGAGAATAAATATATATATATTAGATAGATATTAGATATATATAAATATTTATATTTATATTTAAATTATATACCTAGCATATAGAGTAGTATACCTAGATATATATCTATGAGAGTATTATATATATAGATACATATATATATATATAATAATATGAATAGTATATATGATAGAGATATATATATAATATATATATATATATATCATATAATATATATCCTATAGGATATAGATAGATATATATAATATAATATATATATATATATATATAATCTAATAATATATATAAGGAATATATATAGATATATATACATTTATATATATTAAATATATATATATAATTACATTTATCATGTTACCGTGATATAGTCTTATAATTGATGAAATTCATATCCAAAGCCCATTACAAATATTTTATCAAATAGTTCATAACATTTTAGAAGAACTGAAAAATGTAACATGTCAAGCTTATATTTCCATTTTTCACTATTCTAAATTACATCTTAGATTTATGGACACCCTATATATATATATATATATATATATATATATATATATATATATATATATATAATATATATATATATATATATATCTATATATATATATATATATATATATATATATATATATATATATATATATATATATATATACATCACTGAGGAGGAGGACATAAAGACTTGCTAAAAGGGTAAATTTATTCCCTTCGTTTCGTAATGTCTTCATTACATTTTCGAGGGTTGTACAAAATCGATAACATAAATAACAATAAACCTAAGAAATTTAAAATAAAAAAAAAAAAGAAAGTTGCACAATGATTACAAACTTAAAAAATTAATAGTAACAACTAAAAGGACAACTTTAAAAAACGAAAAAGTAAAATAAAAAGAACAAAAAAATTCAAATAATTAAACGTATTTAAAAAAAAAAACAAAGAAAAAATATTTAAAAGTTAAGCAAAACTGGACCAACCTATTCAGCAGTAATGTCAAGACTAGAGATAAAAAATAGAGAATACAGTGTGCCAGCAGAGGTTTGGGGATGAGTCGTTTGATCATTAACGATTCTAAAATTGTCAGATCGTGGCTGTTGGAAGCTCGTCCTACAACTTTAAAGTTCTTATTTTCAATGGAGGTTTTACTTATTTTAGAATGATTTCTAATATAGAAAACTCTGGGTTTTGCAATTAGTTTACTCCACGATGTGAATCTATGTGTACCTTCAGAAGCCTCCTGGTGGATCCAATATAGATTCCTAAATTACATTTAGGATAATTATAGCTATACACACATCCGGAGGACATATAAGGGCACAAACGATCTTTAAACTTGAATAATGACCCAATGGTAACAGGATTAATGGGAACCAAATGAACCTTAATAGCTCCAAACTTATTTTTGATATGTTGTGTAAATGTTTTTCTAAAAGTACCATCCAATAAAAACGGGAACTTAGCATAAAAATTCAGTTCAGGAACATTAAATTTGTAGATTTGAGAGAGAAGTACTTATCAAGGAGTAAGCGAAGTGTCTTAAAGACCAGTTCAGATGGAGAGCAGTTTTCCTTAAAATATTTGCATAAAAAGGCGATCTCCTCTTGGAACAGAAACCAATCAGAAGTTAGCGTTAGAGCCTTGTGGAGAAGAGTAAAAACAGAAGTAATTTTAAAGGTAAAAGAACAGAACCTATAAAAATTTGATCCTAAGCCCATAAACGATCTTTTCCTAAAAATTGTGGTGTTAAAAATATTATATTGTCTTAAAACAAGGACGTCAAAAAAAGAAAACTGATTTTCATGTTATTTTTCAAGGGTAAACTTAACATTGGAATGTTGTACATTTATAAACTCAAGAAAGGAATCAGCATAATAATTACGTCTTAAAAGGGCAAAGGTATCATCAACATACCTTACATAGAGAAGGGGGCGGTAGACTAACGGACAGTCATCTAAGAAGTGCTCTTCCAAGGAGCATATAAAAATGTTGGCAAAAGTAGGGCCGAGAGGACTTCCCATCGCCATGGGTCCAGCTTTGACTAACTTTTGAATATTTTTTTATTTCTTTGTTTTGTTATTATCTTAAGAGTTTTTTGTCCTGTTTATTTTACGTTTTATGTTTTTTTTAAAGTTGTCATTTTAGTTGTCCCTTTTATGTTTGTAATCGTTGCGTAACTTTTATTTTTAAATTTTAGATTCTTAGGTTTATTGTAATTTTATGTTAAATATTTTGTACAGCCCTCGAAAATGTAATGAAGACAATACGAAACGTCGGGAATAAATTGACCCTTTTAGTAAGGCTTTATGTCCTCCTCCTCATTGGTGTATATCCGGCTGTGGCCACCGCTGTTTGAATATATATATATATATATATATATATATTATATATTAGTATGTATACCCTGTAGTGTAATACAAATAGTTGTAGCTTGATGTGTTATATTAATCAGTTCTATAAATATTATGATAATTTTGATAAAATATTTGCAAATGGGCTCGGGTATGAATTTATCTATTATAAGACTAATAAAAAAAAATCCTCACGGCAATGTGATAATTATATATAATATATATAATTATATATATCTATATATATATATAAATATAATATATGATATAAAAAAATTGTTAACCTAAAATATATATTATATAATATAATACAATATATATTATATATATATATATATATTATAGATGTCCATAAACCTGTAGTGTAATTACAATAGTTGTAGCGTTGATGTGTTATATTAATCAGTTCTATTGAAATATTATGAAATATTTGATAAAATATTTGCAATGGGCTTGGCGGGTATGAATTCATCTATTATAAGACTAATAAATATCACGGCAATGTGATAATTATATATGTATATATTATATATATATATATATATATATATATATATATATATATATATAATATATTATAATATATATATATATATATATATATATATATATATATATAATATATATAAAATATATAATTATAATTATATACATTAATATATATATATATATATATATATAATATTATATATAATATATATATATATTTTATTATTATTTATATTCAATATTTAATGTTACCTGCACACTGAATAACAATAATAATTAAAATTAGGGTTCAACGGACTTTGTCGTGAACAGGTTGGAATGTGCCAAACAGCACATCGCGAGTGTTATGGAAAAGCTTCAAGACATCGCCGATTACATTGGGTGGTTGAATTGCACAAAGCATATGAAAGCATAAAATTAACAAGCATCATAGGCGAGAGCTCAAGCTGACCTTGCTGCTGGTCGAGAATCGTATGATCGTGACGTCAGAAAAATGTTGTCGGTCGTGTGTGTATGTTCGTACAAATAAGATTCGAGAACAATTTATTGTGTTCGTGTGTACGGACACAAGAGCTTCTCAAAGTGTAATATGATGAGACCGCGGGCGAAAAGCGGGTATTCGAGATGAGAGATTATTACGTGGAAGATCTAGAGGGAAAAGTGCAGAGGATCCATACAGAAAGGTAATAGTGACTTTGTTAACCCGGTGAACATCTACAGATACCCTGAAGGAAGCTGAAGTGCAGTGAAACCCATTTCTTATTTTCATTGTATACCTATCTATTTTTTATTTTATTTCTGACAATTGTGGTTTCTTTTCACAGATAAACCCGAATGCCACTATATAACATAAATTCACTGACTGACACTTTTATCTCTTAGTTTTGGAAAAATAGAAATAGTGGTTGAACTGATGGATTTTATATAAAGAGGTAATGTGTGACATTTTTAGTCGAGATGAATATTCTGGGAGAGATTGTGAGTCAAGTTTTTGGGATTTCCAATTCATTCTCCTATTTTTCATGTTACATTTCTTTTGGGGAAATAAAGACTTGATTTAGCTACAGAGTTGCCAGTTCGTGGTGAACGTCCATGATAGGTTACGTTACCAGGTTGTGATTTATCTCCTTTTATTAGGGCAGGGTCAACTGGACCTTTGTAATCATCTATATATATATATTATATATATATATATATATATATATAATATAATAATAATATATTATATATATACATATATATATATATATATATTCGCTGTTCCCACCTTTCCCAACTGTTAACATAGTGCCTAAAACCCTTTTAGATAGGACAGCTTGACCAGCGGTTATGTGGGAGCCCCAGCCCAAGTACAGAAGTGGAGTAGAGATGTTTTTGAGAAGCAGGATTAGACAGGTAGCAGGTGTCAGTGAGTCATGGTGGGTAATCTGCAGATTCGGCTTCCTTTTGGATGTTCTTACTCTATGAGCTGTATTTATATGTGTGTGTTTATGTGTACATACTATAACTGAATCACGAAAATATGGAACGTGATGAATGTATACATAAAAATAAATCCCACGAAGGAAAGAGAAACAATGGAGCTCTGCAAGGCCTTTTGACTTGTTGTCCATTTACTAGCAGATGGAAGAAATATACAAAATAAGTTTACAAGGAAAGCTCATATAAATGACAGATGGGGAGGGGATCACAAAGGAAAAAAAAAAAATATGTGACTTACCAGGGTTAAGAGGTTTTACAAAAGATTAGCTCCAACAGTTCAGAAGCAAGGACAAGACAATTAAAAGATTATAAAAGTACATTTGTAATGATTACATATTAATTAGAATGCATCGGATCATTCTATGTGTAGCAACATGTTGTTGTGTTAATGTGATGACTCTTGTATTCCAGTAGAATCTTGCAGAATTTCTAAATAACAGTTAGTGTATAGCTGACATTGCTTTGACAACGCTTTGTATCACATCTTCTCTTGAATACACCTAGATCATCAGTTTAAAAAGGTAACGCCAACCGATGCCCCATTGGCAAAATAGATGTTGACGTTCTCATGACAGTCTGCCTAAGTCACAGACCTAGATCCGTATACTCGTGTGTTTGTGTAACATTGAGCGATATGTCGCTCAACGAATGTTCTCGCAACAGAATTGTATATCAGACTTCTATCACACCTCTCCGCTGGAAGACCTATCCAGATCTTCCTGACGTTATCATTGTGATGTAAACTTGTTAAATATAACTTGTTATTTCACTATGTGTTTTACCGACTTAAAACCTACCTACAAGAAACAACGATAGATGGAGACTTAGAAGAAATATCATCACAGACATGATACTTGTCTAAGATGTGATGCATACAAACCGATACTTGCGAATATTATCACAGGTCAGAAAATAACCAACGGGGTGCCTTGTTAGTCAAATAATTGCAAGGTAACACCAAAAAACATTTCGGTAATTCTCTATTTGGTAAACAATAAAAAATGTTCAAGGGGAACATTTCTACAGAAAATATGAAACATACTAATACATAGATAATATTTATAATATAAGTTCACTAATTTATAATTAAGTCAGTGATTTCATCTTTTAGGCCATTCTCAAACATTTTACTGATGCAGAGGTCCAAATAGTACATGCCACTCTAAGGTTAAAATTTCAACTGGAAGTAAACTGTATAATAGTGGATTCTAAGTTTTTGTGAAAAAAATCTTACAATCTGGTAATCACTGAACTTTCAGTACAATCTATCCTGTGATAATTATCACTTAATGGATGAATATAGCATTTGACGCCTTCCCAGTCTTGACATAATACTTATGCTGTTTAATTCGTACCTCTAAATCCTTGCTAGATTGGCCAATATTAAAAGAGGGGCATTTTCATGTTGTGTTGTTGTTTTCCTTAGGTCTATTATTTATTGAATATTCCTTTTAGTGTGTTATTATAAGAATGAAGTTGACATTAACAGATTTTGACAATGATCTTAACAATAGTCCTCAGAAGTAGTTATCAATCAGCCTCTCTCAAGGGACGACGACATCAGTATTTGCAAGAAAGACCGTTCCACAGCATTGTAGATTACACGGAAATTTGTAACATGCAACTGTCAGGAGTTAATTAGTACATGTTTTGATTTCCTTTTTGTTGCATTATTTCGTATTTCGTATTTCAGCTTCTCTGAAAGAACATTACCCTTTTCCTTTGTCAGATCTACGAACGTCCTGCCTTCAAAGTCATTAAAACGGCTCTCTTAATCGGATGAATGTGGCATTTGCTTCCATCGCGATACAGCGGATGCATTACGAATGGGTAAGATGAGAGAATTTCGAGAATAATTTTGCCTTTTATATTTCAATTTCTCATTTCTCTTTTCCCATTTTCGTTTATATTGTATCTTTTCATTAAGATCAGTTTTCTTCATTATTTATTATAATATATAACTTTAATTGTCCTACTATGTTATTCTTTTTCTCCCTTTACGTAGCTTTTTATAGCTTTGGCCATGTGGTCACACTTACAAACAGGTAGGTTGATAGATCTCCAGTAACAGGGGTGAGGTAATAACGCTTTTGAGATGCTTATATAATACCATCTCTTTATCCATGAACTCACCAATATGGCTCCATAGGTACATTTATTATTACTAATGTTTTTGTTTATATAGTTCTAATTTGGTTACTTATGATTCCAATTAGTATTCTGTGCCTGTCCCCTTTCGTATCACTTACCTCTACTCTTCCTTTGCCTTCTATTCCACTTTGGCCTTACATTCATGTACATTCTTCCATTGCTATTTGATTTTTTTTTTTTTTTTTTTTTTTTACTGTTGATACTGGATTTATGAAAACTCATAACGATTGTCTTGGGAAATATACCGATCATCTCCTCGTCATTCATCTTCCGTTTCTCCTTATTTTACCGATCCTTATCCTCCATCTTTTCGTTCCCCCATCTTCCTATTCCTCCGTTTCTCCATTGTATGTTATCAGAAAGCTTCCTCGGGTCAAAAGAATTCTTATTTGACCTTTTCAGATAATGACTCCTTTAACAAAACAAAGAACTGTGAAGGTTGTTAACGGCTTACAATTTTTTAGGAAGGAACGAGTGTTCGCGAAACGCAGAATGACCACGAATCTCGGTATTTATTGGGACATGCCATTTACAATACCAATAAAATTAAAGACTAAGATAGAGGTAGAGAAACAATCGGACAAGGAAGAGAAAAAGTATATAAATCGGGAACTAATGGATCTTTTCTACTTTATTATTCCTAAAAAACGATCCATTTTTGTATAAATAAATCTTTAACTCAACAAAATCGTCTATATTTATTAGCATATAAAATATCTTTATGGAAAATTGAATCGTATAGAAAATTATTCTCCATGACCTTTTTTTTATATTGAAATTGACCTTTCTTGCAAATTGCCAGAGAAAGAAATGTTTTCACTCAGATTCAATGAAGAGTGAAAAACCAAATTTCTGGTTCCGGAGGAGAAGGAATATCATCCATCAAGACAGGAATCTTTTATTGCCTTTACCTTGTTTAGTAGTTCACTTGCTGTCAGGTTGCAATTAACAGTGCTGCAAGACTTGATAGTTGCTCGCAGACTTCCTTTAGTGGTCCATTTGTTGTTTGTTGTTTTGCTTTGGTCAGTTCCTTTCTTTTTCCCATTATAATTTAAGGAACTTCTCATTATATATTGATGGGTATTCATGCTGGAATTTTTTTTGTCGCTCGTAGTTATTATTTTGGAAAACTTGGACAAGTCCTTTCGATCCCTAATTGATGAGCCTGAAATTATCCTTATGGAAGTATCCGGTGTGAGAATAGTCTTCCTTTGAGACTAGATCTCCCCCCCCTCCCACCCAAATATTGAAATAGTGGAATGTCCTGGAAAGGATCAATTAGCTTTTATATTATGAATAACCTCATTATATTATTGATATATACCATAGATTCGGCATAAGGAGAAAGCTAATTACTATGGTTTATGAAAAGGGATCTAAATTATATCATAACCCTATTGTGATCTCAGGCCGTGAGCAATTTTGACAGAATAAATGCCAACATTACTTTTAAGTTCACTAAATAAATCTGGTTACATCCAGAAATAATTCTGAGTAAAACTAGTACTTTGGGACATGCCGAAAATAATCAAAATAACATTAATAGTTAGTTTTCGCAACATTCTTTCGTAGTCTCAGGCAAGTCATATCTAAGTCAAAAGTCCCAGAAGTGTAATATTGTAATGTTCGTGATACTACCTGAGACACATTTATAAATTAGTAAAGATTCTACGAGAGCCCCTTTGTCCCCTGGATGCAACCACCATTTTAGCCTTTTACTTTCTCTCCCTCGACGCTCTTTTCTTCCATCTTATAGTTCAGCCACTCCAACAACACCTATTTGCACTTTCTTCAGTCATAGCTAATAGTGTTCCAGTGTTTTGCTCCTATGGACAAATTTTAATATATCAAATCGGAAATAATAAAATATTTGGCATAATATTTTATCAATATAGTCTTTAGAAATGCTGGTTTTTGTTAAAGAAAAATTCCACCCAACAATTTTTGAATTACCAAGCCAGATCCGATTCACAGTTTTTTAACACATCATCCAGATAAGCAAGTTCCAGTTTTTTTATTTTTTTATTCATGCCAGATCGGATACATTTATTTCTAGTTATTCATCGAGAAGGTTTCATTTGAACAGTTCAGGCGCCTGAGAATCGACGTTGCTATAACAAGTTCTGGTATCTTCACTAGTAACTGCAGCCCACCTTCAGTCCCTCAAGTCTTACAACGCCGTTTAATCGGTTGGCTTCCTCTGATATAACTCGGATCTCACGGTCTAAGAGCATTAAGGCCCTCAGCTATTCGTTGTGTTCGCCTGATGAATTCCATTGGTACCGTGATAATAACTGCAATGTCTGAAAGCAGACTTTGCTCACTTCCACGGGGGGAGGGGGAAGGGCGGCGATTCATATCGAAATGTCCCGTGTAATGAATCGCTTAAATCGCTCAAAGCTGGATAGAGAGTTTGATATTCACTGAAGAGAATATTGACTCTAGTAATTAATTATGAACTGATTTGGGAGATAGATTGTGTCCACACACACACACACACACACACACACACACACACACACACATATATATATATATATATATATATATATATATATATATATATATATATATATATATATATATGTATATATATATGTATATATATATATATATATAATATATATATATATATGTGTGTGTGTGTGTGTGTGTGTGTGTGTGTGTGTGTGTGCGTGTGTGTGTGTGTGTGTGTGTGTGTGGAAACAATCTATCACAAATCAGTTCATAATTAATTACTAGAGTCAATATTCTCTTCAGTGATATATATATATATATATATATATATATATATATATACTATATATATATATATATATATATATATTATATATATATATATATATATATATATATATATCAACGTACCCTAAGCACTACTGTGGCCCTTCAACCACTCCTCCAGAGTGAGGCCCTCATCGGGCATGGCGACTAATGGAGCAACATCGTCATCTGGTACTTGAGGGAAGTGTCTAAAGAACTGAGAACGTGAGGACACCTCCGTCCACAGGGCTGTCAAGACCGCCTCGTATATTCTCCTCGACACCGAAGAACCGGCTGATGTCATAAAATTTAATGACTAACAGAATTATTGAAGTTTTATGCAAAACCTACAATCCTGCTCATGCTCATTGATGCACATAATGTGTGTATATCTTTTGTGATTTCATTGGCTTTCCATTGAATC
>NC_061097.1:65374078-65402481 GCF_015104395.2 Macrobrachium nipponense | reverse complement strand
CATGTGTTGTTTGGAAAAAATCTCAGCCCCTTTATTGTCACCTTTCATGTATTATCATTTTCTACATTGTTATGCAAGCTTTTCAGTAATGTGTATAATTATCAATGGGGAATCTTGTATCCATACATATGCAAATCTATGTATGTGAAGAAACAGATGCTTGTAATTAATCCTTTCTTCGATCTGTCAATAGGTCGAGACTACTTTGCGGCTCGCACGAGCTATTGACCTGTGTTAAAGTTTTGTAAACATATCAATTAGCATTAAACTCAGTTACACATTAATACCTCGTTCACATACCTTTCAGAGTTTTTTCTAAATATTTAATTTGACTTGTAACACTTATTGGTCATCGGGTTTGACTCTTATATATCAAAATTTCATGAATTATATCAGCAGTGAATAAGCTTTTTAGCCTACAATAATGTTATTGAAAAGTAAACTTGAAGAAAGGGCAAGTTGTATTTTGTCCAATCTTAATTTGGTTTTTAGAACTGGAAATAAACACATATTTCTTAATAATCTTTTTAAATTATATAAATAATTGCTCAGTTTCCACATTTGCCAAACTCTAATGATGAGCGTGACACACATATTAACATACACAAGGAGTCATATGAACAAACATAGATAAATGAATGGCTAAGTCCCCAATTCCTCGCATTCAAAACTATAAGGTATTTGTTTCTTATCAAGTCATCGTTGCACAGGGGTTTTCATGTTACCACCTGACATCATTCGAACGAGGACTGTCGCTACCGTAGCTCTTGTTCATAGGTACAGTAACCTCAGTCACCGTCGCTATAGAGAGTTGGAATGAAGACCTTGGAAAAATACATCACAACGAACAACCGCCAGGAGAAATCAAAGGCAGTCAGAGGTGGTGTCTTTCTTCCAGGCATCTTTAGATTGAGCGAAGCATCACACTGCTAATAAAGCATTTTTTTATCCATTAACTTAAATTGGCCTATGAATAAGAACATTTATATCATATCATATTCCTCACATATGCTCACATATATCCTCATCAGTTCACATGATGTGTCTAGATTATTTTAAGAAAAAAAAAGCTATAGAACTATATAAGTCTGAGACTGAATTTTGCCAATAAAAACGGCATCATCAACAAAGAAAAAGGAACCGATTTTTGTAATAAGAACCAAGTGAGCGTAAATAGCTTTCTAATCATCTCGGGACTCGGAGAGGAAACCATCTCTTTAATCCCCAAGAGAGATCAATATTTAGTTAAAGGTTGAGATCAGAGAGCGCCTTTATAGATAATTAAGATTAATCATGTGTCTTCTCGTCATCATAGGTAAACATAAAGCAAGTAGATCAAACCCGTCAGTAGTAAATGTGGCTGCATAAAATGTGTGGGTGTTAATGTCATGTGAAGAGGGAAGATTCACTTATAATGGATGCTGTTAGAAGGCAATCAACTACAACCCTTTGGTATTTATTTGATTTTGCAGGTAGATGCGAAAGGTAGTAATACTTTGTGTGGTTATTGTCCGTTATAACAATATTAAGGAACTTTTAAAATAATATTTCCAATGTATTTTTTATTATTTTTCACCACTAGTGAAACACATATATACACAGAATAAGAACGTGGTAGTATTTGAGTATAAGTCAGCCTATAGATTGCACAGTAAGATGTAATTAAAAAGGTGAAAACAAAATGTTAGAATATGGCAATTTAATGCCTATCAAGCAAT
Source organism: Macrobrachium nipponense (assembly GCF_015104395.2). Taxonomy (NCBI): domain Eukaryota; kingdom Metazoa; phylum Arthropoda; class Malacostraca; order Decapoda; family Palaemonidae; genus Macrobrachium; species Macrobrachium nipponense. Next base: position 65,400,763 of record NC_061097.1, on the reverse strand, counting down.
ACTGCTCCTGTTCGTAATTTGCAGACACTTGTTGTTCCAACTAATCGAATGGGTGTTGCTGTCCGTCTTACAACCCATGAGCCATCACCCTAGCCCAAGGGCCACCCAGGCCCCTTTCACGAGGGACAACCTTATCCTTCAGCAACAAGATAAATCAGAACAAGCAGAGAAACTGTCCCCTGTAGTATTTGGCATTTTTTTTTTCTTTTCGAAATCTAAGTAAAATAAAAATTAAATATTATGGAAAGAGCGTTCTCTTACAGTAACCAAGTTCAGCCTTAGGACGACCTCATCATTCAGAGATGTTGAAGATATTGTCAGATTTACTCCAGAAAATGCTTTCCTTATGAACGTTAGTTAGTATCCTTTTTAAGTTCCGTTGGAATCATGAAGCCCATGGAAAGATAGTGATAGTAATTCCCTTTTGTTACCAAAAACAAATAAGAAAAAAAAAGATTCTATAAAAACGAATAAGTCTTTATACCTCCATTATTTCTGCTTGCTACTTTTCTTCATTTTTTCTCCCAGGCATTCTGTTATATGACTGTTAGCCGTAAAGGTTAGTGTTTTTAGGTGTATTGGATGTGAATATATAGTTGCTGGAACATCAACACACAGAACTGAAATAACTTGTGTTTCGTTTTTATTCTCCACAAAAGAATCAAATATTCATAATGAAAAAGTAAATACGTGAACCTCGTAGAAAAACGTAGTTGATGTATTTCTTTTTTTCAGAAATATTTCTATTATAATAGTCAAAGGTAGAAAAATTGAGAGAAATGATAACAGTTAAAATGACAAAACAATGGACTTGACATCAGCCAAGAAAAAATGAAGCTGTCAAAAAGAAAAAGAAGTGAAATAATCAAATGATCCGCAAAATATCTCGCACCCAATAGAATACTGATTTCTAATTAAAATGTATATGATAGGTAAAATGAACTGAGTAAAGCGAAAAGTATTTGTAATTAAACTAGGCAGTTAATATCGCAGCACCCAAAAGTTTATGTAATTGATTTTTAAAAAGAAAACATAAAGCGAAGTCATTAAGTGAAGAATATTGTAAAGGCTTATTTTCGTTGCCTGGGATATCTCCTGACACCAGTGAGAAAGAAAGGTTTGTTCAAGCGAAACTTAATTTTTACAAACCTATTAGTATTAACTAAAGTATTTTTGAATTCAATATACTTATTTCATTCTACAAACTTTCTTATTTACAATATGCACGATTTTTTAACATATAATTCTGATGATTCACGATTCATACAATTCTATATTCTATTATGGAATTAACTTATTTAAATTTAACAAATGAAAGAAGGCCAAGTTGAAAGCACACATCGCAAAGGCTATTGTAATATTGTAATATTTAGCTGCATAAAAGCATTTAGTCCGCCAATGATCCATACCTTCCGGTGAGCTGATATTAGTGTGTCAACAGGAACGGCCGAACAGAGATTGATGGGACATGGCTGACATACTCAATGGCAATAAACCACCTTCGTTGTGGCAATTTCCCCTAAAGTCAATCCTCTACAAATAATTGCTTTATCAGTTAATGTATCTGCCAAATTTTTTCATACCCTGTTACTCCGTTCTTGAAATATACTATTTACACGCTGGAAAATATAACTTCTTTCAGCTTTGTATACTGATTTACTTACTAAGATGGTTTACTTTACAAGGTTTTATATATCTCAATCAAAAATAATTCATTGAAAATTCTGTAATTTGCCTTTTAATAAATTGTATTCCTACGTTAAAATGTCTTTGGCCCATATGTATGTATATATATATATATATATATATATATATATATATATATATATATATATTATTATATAGTATATATATATATATATATATTTATATATATACATATATAAACTAAAACCAGACAGTAATCATAATTAATTACAGCAGTCAAGAGACCTTCGCTCTGTCATTTCATGTTTACCAACGATCTTTTCTCCTGTAATTTCTATCTCTTTCCCAGAAGGAATATAAATGAGTAACAGAGAATCGTCGCATATTCTCAGGTGTTATATCTTACAGATGCCTTGATTGCCATTAATTATCTGTTCTTATATTTCGTTTCTAATCATTCCCTCTATTATGTTTCCTTGTTTCTTCCTTAATTGTTCGCGTTCTATTTCTAATTTTTTACTCATCTTACTTTGTTCTAATTATAATGTTACTTATTCTTTATTATAGTAAACCTGCATAAAAGGTTTAAATCCTTTACCAAGAACCTAATGAGGGATGATAACAATGAATACAAGCGCCATTCATTTCTTTTTTCCTTTCAGCTGAATTGTCAGCCATGAAGCCTTTGCGGAGTCCCGGGACAGCACAGAGAGAGAGAGAGAGAGAGAGAGAGAGAGAGAGAGAGAGAGAGAGAGAGAGAGAGAGAGAATTTTTATTTATTTCGACCGTTTTCGCTCATTGAGAGGTATGGATCATCTGCGGACTAAATGCTTCTATGCTTTTAAATTAGTGTTCTTTTATTAGTTTAATTCCAGTAAGTAAATTCCACAATAGACTCTAGAACTGTATGCTGAAACATTACTTGTAGAAAAGGGGCGCTACCTTGATGCTCTCTCTCTCTCTCTCTCTCTCTCTCCCTCTCTCTATAAGCTCATTGGTTCTAACAGGATATCTACTTCGGAGCAATTGATCCATTACTATTGCGAATATCCTAATTGTTCACATGATCAAACATCACCAGAAGGGGACGTGATATTAAAAAAATATATATTATTATATTTCAATATTCATAAAAAATCTTTAAGGAATTTTTGCTTGACTATGGATTCATCATCATATAAAGCAGCGGAAAGCTTCCATAATATGGTGATAATAAATACTAGGAAAAATTCAGGTGTATGGAATAGTCTTGGGATTACTTACAGGACATTAATAGTGGAAAAAATTATGAACTCCAACGGTTCGACAAAAGCAAAATTTTTCGGAAAAATCACTCATAGTATAGACAATGTGACGAAGCATAATTATTTGGCACAGAAATCTTTTCTGGCTTTGTTAATCTCCTTGTTCAGAGATTCCTAAGCTTTTCTTAGCACGACCCTTTTCAGCACTTTCAACTGTTTAGTTAAATACACACATACACAGACACACAGACACACACGCACACACACACACACACACACACATATATATATATATATATATATATATATATATATATATATATATATTTATACATACATATATATATATATATATATATATATATATATATATATATATATATATATATATATATATATATATATATATAAGTATGTGAATAATTATCACATCACCGTGATTCATATGAATTATTCGAGTTACAGATCCTTTAATATCTAATTCGCTTCTACCTCGGAATTGATCTATTTTCATATAATGTAAACTGAAGGGGAATATTTGAGTTGATAATAATTTCGTCCCCTCATGGGATCGAACCACGACTAGCGGACAGGAACGAAATCAGGACGACATTAACTGTTAGCCGAATCGGTAACGTCAATGTCGTCCTGATTTCGTTCCTGTCCGCTGCACGGTGGCTCGATCCCATGAGGGAACGAAATTATTATCAACTAAAAAATTCCCCTTCGGTTTACATATATGAAAATATATCGATTCCGAGGTAGAGCGATTTAGATATTAAAGGACATTTGTAGCTCGAATAAAATATAAGTATAACATATATATATATATATATATATATATATATATATATAGATATATATATTATATATATATATATATATATATAATATATATATAAATATATATATATTATAGTATATCTATAATTTACACCATTACCGAGAATTTCGGTTTTATGGATGGTGATATTCAAGTAAAAGAGAATCAGAAAACATTTCAATTATATTTACAAAAAAGGTAGCTCATCATAAATTAAATCCGTGGATTTGACAATTACAAAATGTTGGTACCATTTTAACAGTTTATAATTTACAGCATTATTGATAATTTTTTGTCACATGGTGGTATTGCAGTAAAAGTGAAACAGAAACCATTTAAATTTTGTGTACAATAACGGTAGCTACCCATAAATGAAATTCTCAGATTTGGCAATTTCAAAACGGTGATATCATTTTAACACTTCACAAGTCCATTACATGTTACTCATCAGATTTGGCAATTTGAAAATGGTGATACTATTTTAACACAACATAATATGCTGCTCACTTATAACAGCTGCATTACAGTCTCATACTGAACCTCCTGCATGTCTGATATTATGAATATGGGCGTGCATGCTGTTAGGTAATACACCATACAATTTTCCAAGTTGATATTTGTCATGCGGCTATGATAGTCATTTTTAATGATTACCATTGATGCCAATGTATTAATGAGAATGCATTGAATTCAACATGATACCTCGTACAGCCTGCTTGGATATTTGTGCACCCATTGCCTTGGGGTACCTCAGTGACCTCACCGACCCCATGACCTGTTTATGAGTCCACATAATAAGCATTCCGACCCTACTTATGGTCCCGACCCCTGTCCTAGATTATAGGAATCAGCCATCTTTATCAACTATCTTTACGAAAAATAAAGCAATGACTTTGTAACGCGCATATGAGTGAGTAGGGTGTGCCAGGCTCCAGCTGGGAATAAATTGAAAAGACTGGGGAGATTATGACGTTGATATTCTCATTATTATTATTATTATTATTATTATTATTATTATTATTATTATTATTTGTTGAAAATAACTGCTGCTTCAGCACTATTAATCTTGTAAAGAGTCTTCTCTATCTTTCTGATGACGGCTTTCTCGTTGTTGCTTAGACTGGCGAGCAACGCACCAAAGGACATGGTAAAATTCGGTTGAGTCATTTGATTTATTATTGCTTATACAATTCTCTCTCTCTCTCTCTCTCTAACGCGACGTTTCCTCCTGATCGACAGGACATTATCAAGCGATAACTGCTGAGGGACTGAATTCCAGTTGTTGTTTAAGATTAAGCTGGTTTTATGCCAGCACGGGCTCTTGCTCACAGAGCAGCCCGTAGGTCCAGTGGCGAGTCCATCTCCTTTTATCATGGTGTTGCGAGCTCTTGAGTACGGTCAGAGCACCTCTCCGGCAGGTCGGGTTTTCATTGGTTCCCGGGAAGGTGACTCATACGGCGGGCGTTGACGAGTCTTGCAGACCTTCTCAGGTGGGGGTTATCACCGGGAGCCTCTTGATTGGCTTCTACCTGAGTGACGTCACCCCTGGTATTATTCTCATATCCGGTGTTCGTTTCATGCGCGCTGGTACTTTCGTTAGGGGGGAGGGGTGTGGTCCTCCTCACACACGTCGGTATCAGGAACGCTTCTTGGGTGGTATTAAGGGGAGGCTTTTCCTCGAGGATGAGCAGCGCTTCTAGGAGACGCAGACGTCGTGGGTCAGATGCTCTCCCGATGATTTTAATATTCCTGACGATGTCGTCTCTCGTGATGTTTCTGCGGTGTACTACAAGGGCGTGCTGCCTAATGGCGCCCTCCTGGGCGTGGCAGGAAATTCTTTTTGACAGGCGCATCGTCGTCATGCCGATGTAAATCCCAGGGCATCCTTGGGCAGGGCATACGTATCGGTAGACGACGTTGGACTGCTTCAGGGGGTCTCCTACCGGCGGGGAGGGGTTGTTCTTCATCAGGAGGTCCTTCGTACGCCGATTCTTGTAGTAAATAATGAGGGACACTCTCTTTCCTTCCTCCATGGGGCGGACGTGTTCCTCTATTATTTTCTTCATGGCTGCTTCTTCCTCCTTGTATTGGTGGTGCATGAAGGCTTTATAGAAAAGTTTGATATCCTCCGGGGGCGGAATGTTCCTTCTCTCTTCCTCCGTCATGTACCACTTGTCAAGGGCGGCTCGAGTTTCTCGGTTTACGAGTTTGTTCGAGTACCCATTGTTAATTAGCAACTGGGATGCTCGGTCGAGTTCGAGGTGTGTGTCCTGCCACGTCGAACAGTGCGAGAGGGCCCTCCTGACGAAGGCCCTGACGGTGGTGGTCTTGAACCGCGCAGGACACTCGCTATCACCATTCAGACAAAGTCCGAGGTTCGTAGCTTTGGTGTAAACTGTAGTCGCCAACTTCTGATTCGTCTTCGTGACAAGGACGTCGAGGAAGGGGAGCCGGTCGTTGCTGCTGTACTCGACAGTGAAGTTGAGTGCGCTGTGCTGCAGGAACTGCTGCCGAAGGGCTTCTACCTCATCCTCGCAGTCAGCTTGCACGAAGATGTCATCGATATAGCGTCCGTATGTGCGGGGACATCTGTGTTGCGAGAAGACCCTTTCTTCCACTTCTCCCATGTAGAAGTTAGCGAAGAGGACTCCTATGGGGGGGGACCATCGCTACGCCGTCCTTTTGGTGGTACATCTGTCCTCGGTGGGTGGTGAAAGGGGCTCTCTTCGAACAGATATCCAGCAGGGTTCTTAAGGAGTCTTCTGGGATGTTAGGGGGTCTCATATCGGGATTCCTATATACCCGCTCCATGATGATCCCTATCGTCTCGTCGACTGGGACGTTGGTGAATAGGGACTCAACGTCTAAGGACGCCATGGTTCCCGCACCGGGGGAGTCACGGATCTTCTCCAAAAATTCCACCAATGAGGTGAGGCAGTACCTGGAGGGGATATAGGGGGTCAGAATTTTATTAAGGCGTGTGGCCAGAGTGTAAGTCGGGGCGGGCGTTTGGCTGATGATCGATCGTAGGGGGTTGCCTTCCTTGTGGGTCTTCACGTTCCCGTATAGGTAGCCGAGGCTGTAGTCACATTGGATGGGCGGGAGGTGTGTGGCATTCGTAGCGGCATTCACGGCTGCGATGACCCGGTTGGCGTCGCGTTTGATGTCTTCCGTCGGGTTCTTCGTAAGTCTCTCGAACTTAGAGACATCAGACAAGATGGCGTCGAGTTTCTCGAAGTATTCCGAGGTGCTGATGAGCACGAACGCTGCTGTCTTGTCTGCACGCCTTACGGTGATGTCTTCCTTCTTCTTCAGATCTGTGGCTGCCTCCTTCATCTCTTTGGTGTAAATACCGCTCGAGTATGACCCCCTGTCCGTAAGGGCCTCTGCTAGCAGAAGAGGTTGAAGGGCGTCCGTCGTTGTCAGGATCTTCTTTGCTTCCAACTGCTGAATCGAGTCGAGGAGCATCTCAATCTCCAAGCGTTTCTCGTGTTTCTTCGGTTTTGACATGAAGTGGCAGTTTAGTCCGAGGTTTAATATGTCATTTTGTTCAGGGGTGGGCTGGTATGCAGTGAGGTTGATATACCTCTGCGTCTTTTCTTGGATGCGTAGCTTACCGCCGTTGAGGGCGACAAGTTTGCGGGTTACGCCCCTAACCCGGTTACGCATGTCTTCTTCGCTTAGGTAGGCAACGCGCGCGTTAATATCTTCGTAGGTGGGAGGCTCGCGCTGGTCCTCTGCTCGGTCGTCTGGTTGGTGGTGGTGGTCTCTTGCAGGGGTGTCGTGTCTGGTATTGTCATCAGGATCAGGGCGGACAGCTTCAGCACGTATTTCCGCCCATTCTTCTCGCAGGCGGTGATGTTCCTACTTCAGGGTCTTCATATCGGCAGTCTTCTCCCGTAGTTGCCGCTGTAGGAGGGACGTTCGGAAGTCCCTGGTCCTTTCTTCATTTCTTCATTTATTATTATTATTATTATTATTATTATTATTATTATTATTATTATTATTATTATTATTAGGACGAAGCCATCTGTATTCTCCAGCAACAAGAACATTATAATTAGATTAGTTAATATTATATGCTCATTATCAAATGAGTACACTACATGAGAGTGTGAACTGATCGGTTTCTCTGAATGAGAAAGAGAGAGAGAGAGAGAGAGAGAGAGAGAGAGAGAGAGAGAGAGAGAGAGAGTATTCAGCCTTTAGGTAAATATATAGGTATTAAACATGTGAGGTTAACATCACGTCCTTGATATTTGTTTAGTGTCCGACACATTCAAAGTTTTCAAATCAGTTATGCCGTGATAGAAAATATCTTTGGAAAAATAAATAAAAAAGAAACAAATAAGGAAACCACCGCATTAAGGAGAAACTTTTCAGACGAAAGAGGAAAAAGAAACAGAAGGGAACTTTAAGATGGATGGAGATTGATTGAGACTGAAACAAAACGAGGACTATTTTTTCCTTCTTCTTTCCCTCAATCTGAGGCGACTACGATTAAACTGACTGCGAGTTCAGCTGCTGGATTTATGAGCTATAAAAGCGGAATCACCCAAAGCTGTTTCAACGGCTAATTTTACGTTCTTATTCTTACAATTACGGTGTAGAGATAGTATTTTTCACACAATTGATGCAAATTATTTTTACAGTACAACATTGCCCAGCAAATTAAATGGAATAAAATGATGAGAGGAAGACCACCCGGGCCTTAAAAGCTATAACCATCAGACAGTCCCAGAGGGAGGCCTCGAAATAATCATTCCTCTTCACGAGTATTCGAGGTTCGTGAACTTCTTGGGAAAATGGTTTACAAACCTACATGTTATACCAACATTAGTTTTACCATTTATAGAAAATGAAAATAAGCCTTAATAAAATAATAATGTACACAAGATGATAAGGCTAACTGCTTAATGTGATATATACATACATATATATATATATATATATATATATATATATATATATATATATATATATATATATATATATATATACGAATACCACAGGAAAATAATATGCAAGGAACGAATGAACTACAATTGGAAAGTAAGTTACCAGGTAAACAAACGGATCAAGAATACCATATAGTTAATTGTCGAAGGGGTAAAAATCAAAGAGATAATCCAGGATTATCGGATATCACACAGTCACAAACCTAAACATAAATTTAACCCTAACAGAAACTAAAGTATATTAATTTTGAATATATTAATTTTGTTGCTTATATATATCTACAACTTTTTGCATTATGAAAGGATCGAGTTTAAATAAACCAAGACTTGAATTTAGAACACTTCCATTATTTGACTTAATGAAACAAGATTTAATGATATTCCTTTAACAGTGTCAGTACATGGGATAAAGCTCTTGCTTGACTCCGGTTAATGGAATAATCTAAATCTCTCATATGTACGAATAATGCATTCGATATTTGTCCAGTTCTCACAGAATATTGGTGGTGTTTGATTCGTTGTGAAAGGGATTTTCCGGTTTGTCCGTAATATTACTGAAAACCACACACACACACACACACACACACACGTATTGTTATATGGGAGGGTGAGTGGAATAAATGAATTGAATGGCTCTATTTAGCCGCCTACCAGTGAACAGGAAAAGTGAGATCTTTAGTGAAATTAAATTACCAACAACAACTATATTTATAAGGTAAACTTAGAGTGGCCACTAAAATATATATAGTTCACTAAAAGGGATCAGAAGTATATGCAGGAGCTACAATAATGCTGCATGGTACTCACAGTTTTGGCAACAGGTAACAAACACAAAACAATGTACCAAACTACTACAGTTAAATACACTAAGCAGCAGAATTGGTTAAATTCTACTGATAAAGTTCAAGATGCTTGCAAAGGAAAATGGTATAAGAAATAAACTGTAGGACCATCTTGACACTAGGCTCCGGGAAATGCTTGACCAGATATGGCACTGGTAATGCCAGTTAAGTACACCGATTATCTACTGGCGACGCATACCCGGAACACTCGTTGAACAGATCTGCAATGCAGGGATTGTTGTAATACTTTAGAGAATGACGAGTGAAATTAAAATGGGATAACACTAGAGTGAAATAGAAATACTTGAGAACATAAAACTCTGCATGTACAACATCCCAAAAGGATCAGTGTAATAGTGAGTAACGTTATGTTAATTTGTGTTTCCACAAATTTTCATTTACGAATTTACCGGAGGTCACACAACCGAAATCTCGCAGGGAGATCGCAAAAGTTACGGGCTCGGAGAACAGTAAAAGGCAAGAAACAAAGAAGAAGTGTGTGGTGAGGGTGACGTATAACTTCCATTCACTTTACCTTACTCTGAGGACGAGACGTGAGGAGAAACAGAGCCAGTCTCCGGTGTCCAGAATCTTCAAAGGAATTTGGTGTTGCATTCGGTCCAGGCCCAGGGAGAATGCGGTGAGAGGACACGCGCTTCCGGTTACAAGGTCATGGCACAGAGGATCATCAGCGATGGTACGAACACCCACCTTCCAAGAACAAGGTGAAGCATTGACGGTACAATGTCATTCAGTAGGGGAATACCATTCCATATACTCTCACCATCTTAATGTCATTCCAATGGCGTATTTAAGCCAGCCCAGTAATTATTATGCCAAAAGATACTATTGGAAGCTACCGTATTTTCTGATGATTATTAATTTGATTAATTAAAGGGAACATGACTGTTCGGCTAAACAGAATCAAATATTGTATTTTCCGAGACCCATATATGGAAATTTCCCAAACGCCCATCTGTCCAAGGAAAAGGAATTCTCAAGGCAAAGCTTCATGACTTACATTTCTTGCCAACTCATTTTGTGAGCTCTTCCAGTACGGAATGTCAAGAAGTCGAGGCTCGGAGAGAATTCCGTTATTTCAATTGAACATTTTATTTTGCCGGTCTGCTATTTTGTCGTTTTCCATTTTTTCACTAAGAAATCAAAGACCCGTGACGCAGCTCAGTCATTCATCTTGCGGATGTGATTTTTCATAAAGAAAAAATTACCCCTACTTTGCGGCATGCTTAGTGAAATCCTGTTGGGGATTTATTTATTTCTTTTTAACCGGGCGTGTATCCACTTGTGCGGCGTGTTTGGTACAAGCCCGTTGGGATTACCGTAAAAACATAAAATATTGTAAATATCATAAAGATAGCGACCCCCAAGAAATATTATGAACTTTTTCCTATGACTTTATTAACGGCTACCAATGTGACTTTCGTTCCTAGCCAAAATTACGTGACTCTTTTTCCTGACTTTATTACCGGCCATCGGACGTGACCAGATTCATTTTTCCGGCTGTATAATGTCGGAATTTGATTATAAACATTATAGCTGCGATATTCAAACAGGTTTTCTTTTCCATGCATTTCGTTTATTTTCCCTTGCTAGAGAATCTAAAGATAGATTGGTTTCAAAGGATGATTTGATACAGATTTAATAAAAGAGTGATGGTGTTACTAACTTAATCACAGCAGCAGACATATTTTAAAGGTAAAGGGAAAATGTTTTGATTCGCCCGAACTTTGCGAGAATAAGGAAAGCTGAGCCTTATTCTTTGCATTGCACTTATGCAGGAAAGCCAGGGAGTAATAATATAGAAAGGATGCGCCAGTGACTAACTAAGCTTCCTAATCATGGAACGAATGAAGCTTCACACCTGAACATTTTGGTACCAATAATGTCTCAATATTCATTTGGGAGAGACAGACAGACAGACAGACAGAGATTATAATTTCTTCAAACTAATTCGACAAAGCTGGGACCAACAGGAACACTTAAGATCTCTAAATGACTTTGTGACGTCACAAGCTTAGTTAGTCACGGGCGCATCCTTTCTATATTATTACTCCCTGGCTTTCCTGCATAAGTGCAATAAGGCTCGGCCTTCCTCATTCTCGCAAAGTTCGGGTGAATCGAAACATTTTCCTTTTACCTTTAATGTATATATATATATATATATATATATATATATATATATATATATATATATATATATATATATAATATATATATATATATATATATATATATGAAAGTTTCATGTGCCACGGCTGAGAGTTTCATACGGCATTTTACGCAGTATAGTAAACTCCATTGCGCCGAAGAAACTTCAGCGCATTATTTCTTGTTTATCTAGGGTCCCCTGTCACCGTTGAGACTGATTTTGTTTTCATTCAGTTCCTTGTAGAGAAAGCCACCTGTGATTATTTTCGAAATTCTCAGCGTTACTGAAATGACAGCAATAATAAACCAGACCATACCATGCGTTCTTTGGTTAAGGTTTTATTTCAATACCATGTTTTTTTTTTTTTTAAGCTACATGGATTTAACTTAAATTGTTTCTTGTTATAATTTGTATCAACCACTCATAGTGATCACATCTCCCGAATGCTGTGCGGCTCACAGGAGATACAAGAGGATTTGGCTTCTGATCGATCTAAAGTTGTTATGAGATCCTCATCTTCTACGTACGGAATCAGAAAAAAATCGTTGTGAGATTTTCATGAAATTGGGTTTCACGAATTCCACTTAGTCCTCTTGTTATACCTATATTTTATTAAGTAAACTTTGTATTAGTCGTAGTGAAGAGTTAGGATACGCAGGCTTTCCGGTTATCATTTCAACCAGTTCAGTAGTTTAATTAGAAATTCAACCTATCTACATACGTAAAAATAACATTTATTATCATGAAAAACGGCGCCTTTTCCACATGAATGAAGGTTTTGTGGTTAAATCATTCTCCGGTCGAAGCTCTGAATGAAATTGATCCTGTCTATCTCTCTGAATCGGCGCCTGGTCTGAAAGTTGGATGGAGGTCAGCAGCTTTAAAGGGGAACATTGTCATATTGAAAAGAGCTCCGAATATGATATTAAAAAACGCATTCTCTCCCTTTTATCAGGACTCAGCAATTGGCCCGATGGCTGTCAGTTTAGTTCAAAGTTCGGGGAATTGTATATAAAGCATGATGGTTGCGTTCCACGTTGTCATTCTTCACTAGGTTCTTCGGAAGGCGAAATTTTTTCCCTTATAGACAGGTTTAATATCAAAGAAATAAGTAGAATGATATCAAGAAAAAGAATGGGATTAACGTTGAAAGATAAAAGTAAGGAAACAAGGAGGAATACACAAGAGGGACTGAAGAGAACGGAAATAAAGATAGATAATTGCAAGTAATCTTAGACTACTGACAGTACTTAGAATACTGACAGATACTCGGCACTTTACCATCCCTATAATTTACATGTAAGAAGCAGGTTTTGTCAAGGGTTGGAGAAACATCAAGATCTTATTTATAATTCCTTCATTTATATTCCATCTCCCAAAAAAAACTATATTCCAAGTGAAAAACGTACTTGTTTTCTTTGTCTCGACCTCCACAACCGATGGGGCAATGTCTCGTGGCCTTAACATTTGGTAATGATTTCTGCAACTTTGGCACTTTTCTTTTGAAATGAGTCAAACAGTTTCAAGCATGAACACAATTCTTTTAATGGCTGGATTTTTTATATTGCCATTTTTGTTTTGGTTATAGATGGCCGGTATGAATTAGAAAAATCCCAACAACTTCCTCTATTTATGAAGTGGGAAGTTATGTCTATTTCCAGGCGTATGTGTAAGTAGAATATCTCAAGAAGCGGGTAACAAAATTTAATGAAACTTGGCAAATGAATTTAAAGAATCTTGAAGATATTTACCTTAGGAGGGAATTGACAGAGATGTTGAGGTCTTGCAATTGATTAGGTATGCCAGGTTTCATCACACTATGTTCTGTATTCTCGATGCCCCGCTAACAATCAGATGGCCAAAATCAAGACGACCGACAACTCACAGAATGTTGGGCTCATGAGCGGATTAAATACTCACTTTAGCTACGTCCTCGTTTTTTATCTGTTCTATTCTCCGAATAGAAGAATGATCTCAGACACATTTATATAAAGACACTCATCATAGCTAATCATTTAATGAAAAAATCTGCACGTGAAAAGGTAAAAAAAAATAATGTATCGTAGCAGAGGCGGAATGGATCAAATAGACTTGAGCGCATCCTATGCGATGGTAGGCAAAATTGAATTCGCTTGAGAAGGCGGTAAAACATTTCTCTGCATCAAGAGGCATCCAGTGAAACGAAACCAAACATTAGCAATATACATGGAATGTTTTCTCTTTCTATTTCCTTTTTAAAAACCTAGAGACCAAGTTATGTAGTGTGTTGCAAGCATATCAACTTATTTATTGTATTTAGATATATTACGATAACAATGTTGCCATTGGCGTAAGGTGCTTTATAAATCATTTGTCCCGGTAGTACCTTTTACCATTTAGCTTTCTGACCACTTTTATCAAAGCTTTGCTTTTCCAATGTTGACTTTAAGCAAAAATTTTGCCTGTTTATTTCATGTGTGAATCTCTCCCCTTTCGTTTCACCGTTATACATATCTTCAATCTTGCTGTGACGTAATATCAATTAATCGTTTTAGTAATTTCATAAGTACTCTTCGATTTTTTAGATAATTTATTTATCTACCTTATTTCTATGAGCATCTAATTATTTTGTAGACCAAAATATGTTGTCGTATATGTACCATAAATCGATTTACGGATCCTAAATGACCACAAGGCTGCATCGAGCCATATCGGAGAGTGCGTGAAAAAGAAGACGTTAAAATCAACTGATGAATTAAGGAAAAGAACATTGGTATGTAAATAGTAAGACCTGGTTCCGATGATTTTTAAACACGGCAGAGGGTTTTTAAATTACGTTGATATGATTTTACGATAACGTGGGAGAGAATTGTAATTCTTAGAAAATTTATTATTTCTTTGCTATATTTTTTTAATTTATTATTTCCATATCCTTCAATATCTGTTGTCTCCATCACGGCGATCTTGTCCCCAGACTGGCTTTAACTAAAATCAGTGAATTTTCTTCCAATAATTGCACATTTCTTTCTCATAAATCAGATATTATAAACTAAAATATGGAGCTAAACTATTAGTGGCCCAAGTCATTGCGTCTTTCTCCAACCTACAAGGGGACCGGATTGGCCGTGGGAACTTCCAAGGTTGGATAGCCAAGGGACCTTCTCGTCCCAGATCTTGCCTTGGCCTTTACGCCAGATACCTCTGGGTGATGCCTTCGGGACCGAAAGAGGCTGAAACGATAAAATTGTCAGCATACCATGAGCAGTAATGCTTGAGGGAACTTTCGTGATCATATTCTAAAAAAAAAAATTTTCATCCTACTATGAAACAATGGGAGGACTGACGCTCACATTCTAATGTAAGCATGACATGTTTGTAACCTTTCTTGCATATCCGCAAAAAAAATTATTTCGGGTAAAATGAGTGGCTCACTAATACAAAACTGACAAAATGGACAAAAGACGATGAAAATAAAGAAATTGCACGTTTAAAATCCATTTGGAAGTTACAGGAGTAAAAACGCTTATAATTAGAATCTAAATTTTTCGTTAAATTTCACATCCACGCGCTACTGGATAGCACAAAAAGTGTAACAAATTGCCACTGAATGTCGGACGTTATTTGGAAAAAACTCGGATTCACAAGAAAGGTCTCTCTTGCATAACTGGAAATCTGAAATGTGCTCACATTTTATACGCTTTCAGCCTTTTATCTGCTTTTGTTTCTACGTGATGACGGCATTGCCTTTCTTTGCTTATTAGTTTTCAAAGGTGTATAATGAGTTTTTTTTTCCGTTCATTTATTCTGCTTTATCAACCACTGAGAACTATTTTGGGGAATTCTTAAACAGGTCTCCTCTAAGGCTGCTTAAATTGTTAATGTCTTTGCTGAAGGTGGCCTATAAAAGAAAGAAAAAATATGTGCCGGTCTTCGGCTCAATCGGCCACCGAATATAGATCTGTCTTTTGGCGGTAGCCAGTGGTAGCCTGTCCTATATCATTGCCAGATGCACGATTATGGCTAACCTTATCCTTAAATAAAATAAAAGCTACAGAGGCTAGAGGGCTGGAATTTGCTACTTTTGATGATTGAAGGGTGGATGATCAGCATCTAATTTGCAGCCCTCTAGCCTCAGTAGTTTTTGAAATGTAAGGACGGACAGAAAACAATGCGGACGGTCTGACAGAGCCATCTCAATAGTTTTCTTTCACAGAAAACTAAAATGAATAAATCAAAAAAGAAAACAATCAGTCATGGTTTTCGTTGAAAAGTTGCGTTCTTCGTAAGATTTAGCCATCGAATGATCAAGTTGTACAAATTTCTTGACAATATTTGCATTCCCGCTTCATGGATAAATGATGAAATATTTGCTTTTCAAAACTAATTGCATTTTTATTTTGAAATATTGAAAGCTCAGCATTTCCGAAGTCGATGACCAGTTGTTTCGTCGTTGGTTTACAATAACTAAATCATAACATTATGTATTATGAGTCTAGAAATATTGCAGTATGAAACACCACGTTGAACCAGACCTTCTTTGACTAGTACTCTGTCGGCTGCAATGCATCATATTGCAATTTCGCAAAGGTCAGAGCTTCAAAGGCTTCAAGGTCTCCGTCATCTCTCTCTCTGCTCTCCATCCAAACTCCCTTATTATGACGGTAACGAGAGTCGTTATTCATATGCCTGAAATAACTCCGAGAAGCGACAGTCGTTGTGGCTGGTAGGAGGCTATGGTCTGCACGAAACACCAGTGAAACGATTATTTTATGTTGCAGAAAATTTATAAGCATTTCCGATTATTCTTGGTACCAGAATCTATCAATTCTTGTATAATTGTTAAGAAGTAACGTTTCTCTCTCTATTCTTCAAGTTGCATTGTATACAATTTTATGATCTTTAAGTGATGGTGTTATCTTATACTACAATATTTGTCAGGGACACCATACCCAGGACCCATTTTATATTCATCTTGATATTTTATTACATCTCAGATCGTTAAAGGTCTCTTTGACCATTTCATTACGATTGTTGTTTAAATTTTTTGTCTCACTGGTTCATACAAGCAAGTTCAAGGCAAGAATAAAGTTAGCTGTAATGCGACAGTGAGGACTGACAATGCGATCTGCATCTCTTTGCTTAAAAGCGTTAAATTTTCTCTTTCTAATGTTGTTATTTCCAAGTACCTCCACAGTCTGAGTTCTGTCTTTTGTTTCTTTCTTTTGAAGAATATCCGTGTCTCCATTCGTAATATACGAGACACCATCGCCGTCCACCCGCCACCACCTACACCTCACCCTCTCCTCTCTCAAGGAGAGAAAATTTATTGTGATCTTTTTTGTCAATCAGGATCTGGTCTGACTTTAAAACGAAAGGGAAGAATATTGGAGGGAAATTTTTTGGCTATTTTGAATTTTCACTTAAATTCCCTTCTATTTGATTTACCTCTATTTTTTTGCATCTCTTCCTGTTTTATCTGGCATTTCTGTTTTCAAATAAGTTTTTACAAATACCTTAAGTTCATCGGTTACAATGAGTTAGGTTGCTATATTCTCTTTTTTATCCAGTGTGGAGACTGCCGAAATCAGGAATTGGTATGTCGGAAAAGTTTGTGAATTATACTCTAATACTGGAGATAACAATTTCGAATCCGATATATGAGTTCATTATAAGTTCAAGGTTAACGCTAGATTTAAATACAAAGCCATAGATTATCACCCTCTGGATTTTCTCCATACAGAATACATGAGCCTCAAAATTATAGACATTAGCATGAAAATTTTATCTCTACCATTCAGTGAGTAAAAATATGTAACGTTAATTACTTCTCGAACAGAAATGCTATGCATTTAAATTGGATGTAAACGATCTCTCTTCACGGGGGAATCTCTTTTGAACAAATGAAAAAGAATTATGCTTATACAAAAGTGAATTAGAATTTCAGCAAGGATAATTTCGTGTCTAATAAATAAAATAAAAAAACCAACGGAATGAATTCGAGAATAATAGCAGCTTAGCACAAGGGAACTGGACCATGAAAAGAATATGGCAGACTGAACAACAAAGGCGAAAAACCGGTAAGATACTACAGTCAATTGAAGAATATACCAAAGCCTCACAAAATAATTTTGTAACCACAACTGCATTCTCTTTTTGGAGGCACAAAAGTACTCTGAGGATAATTTCGGCATTTCTAAAGAACACAGAACGTAAAAAAAAAATGCGGTTGTTGCTGCACTGCTTTATTTATCATAAGTTCCACGGGAGTATAACTTATTGCTTGGTAGGGGGAATTTTTTTTACAATATTCTTAAACTGGTTAGACCACGTATTTTTAGTCTGCTTTTCATACAACATTGCTTGGCATGAATGAACCTCCTGAATACAAACATATACACACACACGCGTGGCAAAAGTTCATGTTAAAGTAAACCTGTCAATGAAGGAGTATCACAGACTTTCAGATTGACTGATTGGATGAGAGGACTGAGCGGAGTCACTCAACCAATGTTTAAATTTCCTGGACTGACAGACTCGATGACATTTCTGTTCTGGAAAATCAGTGACTTTTTCTCCCTTCAATGGCAATATCTAGAATTTTGTTTTGCTTCTGTTTTCCTTGATGGACAAAAGAGTTAAGCTTCGCTCAGTAAACTGATTCCAATGAGTAAGTCTTCATGCTAATCAAAAACAATCTCTCTCTCTCTCTCTCTCTCTCTCTCTCTCTCTCTCTCTCTCTCTCTCTCTCCCCTCTGCTAATTTGCTACCGTAAATTGACAAATATTGCGTGAAAATCTCAGTAAAATTACTAGGTACAGTTTTGTTTTTCATAACACTATTGTAGGGCATAAAACAATGATGGCTTTTCACGCCAGAGTTTCAACTTCAGGCAGGTAATGAATGAGGGTAAGAATTACAGAAAAGCATTATTTATACCAAGAGATCGAAAGGTCGCCCGTTACGTCACTCTAGTTAACAATTTCTCAATCTTCTTAACCGCTGCTTTCGAGAGGTTCATCGTATTTCTGTGATTAATCAATGCTGATTCTGACATCTGGCTTTTGAATCACAGAAGCAGCGGAAGGAAGTCAACTACACGCTAATGCTAAGTGAAACAGCGCCTGCTCTTTCCCTTCATTCTAATCCAAAACCTCTTCCACCTTCCGAATCTCACTATCCCCTCTCCGGCACCCACTCCTCACACCCTTCTTCTTCCTTCTCTGAAATTCCAGACAATACCAGCCATGAAAATGACCACAATAAACAGCGAAAGTTGTATAACATTCACAATGGAAGGGATCATCATTCTCTTCGAACAACTGGCAGGAAAGCCAGTTGACAGAGAGACACTGCTGAAATGCATAGAACCCTACCTCATCCAAAACTACAGGCCCAAAGCAGCTGTGTTCACTTTCATAACAGCTGCTCTTGAAATGTGATATAAAGAAATTATTTTTCCTTCTGCTGTCCCTTTCTCCTGGCGGCTGCTAAAGTGACCGGCGCCACTTCTTAAGTGAGCAAAACCTGAATGGTATGCAGCCATCTTATGTACTATAAGCAAAATATCATCCATTCACCACACATCACCAACATTCATGCCCATATCCAAAGGGAACGTTTATCCCCATCCTTTGTCTCTAATTTAATTTTTATCCCTACTTCCCAAGGTTCCACTTCTTACTGGAACTTGCTGATATAACTTACTCTCCTACTACCTATTTTCATTTCTGGGCCAGTGGTTAAATTGAGACAAGTTTTGTCTCCAGAGAAGCGTACAGAATATCAATCACCAATTACGGGCTGCTGAAAAGGGAGAGGCCGTGCCAGCTAAAGGCTGGATGAATGTAACTACTACTAGGTTGTCGATCAGAGTAGCATCTCCAAGCTGCCTTCCCTCCGGACCACCATTCCTTTTGAAGAACGACGTTGCCTCGCTGGGCATTGAGGGCGAGAACAGTTTCATTTCTTGGCCTCCAGTTTATCACTGATTTCATTAATAAACATACTAGAAGCAATATAAAAAAAAATTAATGTTGAGAAGAATGTATGTGATGTCATTACTGATTAAAATAGCACTTTTGTATCTTTTAATAAATTATGGGTAATTCTTAATAAGTTTTTGGAAATTAGATAAAATAAGTCACACTATTTTACTTTATTGTTCCGAATTGACGGTCAGTACAAAGGCTCCAATATAGAAAAGGAGCTCACGAGAATACCTAAGCCAAAGATTTTGGGTGTCCTTGTTGGCCTCAGTGTTGCCGTAATTAACTAGAAGCAATTCTCTCTCTCTCTCTCTCTCTCTCTCTCTCTCTCTCTCTCTCTCTCAGATGAAAATCTTTCCATTGGTTTCCTGAGAAAGTTAAGCGAAAAGCCCCTATTATTTAGTAGCTAAGAAAATAATATAGAAAGTAAGCTTTAAATAAAAACAAAAGCACTGAGTATTTCAAAAGTGATGTAGCATTTTCAAAGAAGACCAAAACTCATGTTATTTAATAATTATCATTCTTTCAACACTCAGAACTGTCAGAAGATATGGCATGCGTTCCAGAACAGACTAAGAATTTAGATAATGAGGACACACTAATTTGATATTAAATGTTTACATTCTTCAATGACGTATTGTTAGAGTTTGAAACTACTATTATTACATCAATAATAACTTTATACAATTTCGCAGTAAGAATCGATATGACTAATTTCAGTCTCTCTTTGACTTTTTTGGGAACTTACTTTAACGATGTGTATCAAATTGTATATATGTATTATATATATATATATATATATATATATATATATATATATATATATATATATATATATATATAGAGAGAGAGAGAGAGAGAGAGAGAGAGAGAGAGAGAGAGAGAGAGAAATTGTTGTGTTGCGTGTCTTATTTTGGTGAGAGCTTCCCGTAATTGCCTGTTTTGAATACCTAGCTGGAGTATACTTGAGGTAGAGAGCTTGACTCTATGTTAGGATATATTACGTTCCAGACGGTCTGTTGACAGAGAAGAGGATGTACGGTTCTGTGGACTAGCTTCTGACCTACCTCAAGTTGACAAGGGTTGTTCATTTGATGACACTGAATACTGTTTTCACTTATCACGATGGGCAAGAAATGATGTTCGAGACTCATATTAAACTTCGTTTCAGAAGTTCCTCTTGGCCTCTATTAAGACCTGTATTTTAATGAGAAAACTACATATTGTTGTATAAAAGAGTCACTCTCTCTGTGCTGCTTGGATTTTATTTCGGATATAAGTCTGTAGTTTTATACAAAAAATGGGGGGGGTCCCACCCCCCCATTTTTTTTTATAGAACTACAGATTTATATCCGAAATAAAATCCAAGCAGCACAGAGAGAGTGACTTTTATACAACAATATGTAGCCTTCTCATTAAAATATAGGTCTCTTAATAGAGGCCAAGAGGAACTTCTGAAACGCAGTTTAATATTTGGAGATGGGGAAGAATGCTCATGCTAAAGATTTAGCACTATTTTATCCCTCTGCTACTTTATTTAGTGGAATACTTTTGAGAATAGGGTGCAGTATAATCATATTAAAATGTTATTCAAACTATATATGTATATTTAGAAAAAATTGATTCCAGATCAGGCAAGAATGAATGAAAAGTCTGTGGGTAGATTACTTTCCACTTTATACCACTTGAATGGGAAATTGACCCTATCTAAGTCTTCGCCATGTCTGAATGTTGGATGGAGGTTGTAACTTTAAACAATGGAAGAAATTCAAACAATCTCCAAATGTTAGCTTAAAATTACAATCTCCTCAATTGTCTTTGGACTCGCAGTGGCCTCATGGTTATCGGTTTAATCTTAAAAGAAAAATTTAAGTCGTAAAATTAAAAATAAAGTATGATGCTAGTGTTCATTGTTCTTTTTATTATCTTTAAATGGGTTTGATCAAGAAAAATGAATAGAATAATAACGAGAGAAAGAACACGAATAGGAAATAAAACACGAACTTAGCGATTAGGATTCAGAGCAAAGAGTTAAAAAGAACAAAGAGAAATACGCTAGAGGGACAGATAGAGAACGGAATAAAAGAGAAATAATTGCAAGCAATCTTGGAAAATGATTGAAATATTCCAGAATGCCGCCTGAATATTTTACTTTGTTAGAGGTACGATTAACCAGTCATTACACAAATTTTAGCATTTTACTTCTAGTTCCCCTATTTATTCACCTTCACAAAAGTAATGAGACCGACATTTGTTTGATAAATTGTAACTATATTTGCATACCGGTAGTCTTGTAAGAGGAGCAATACGAAAATCCACGCATCCCTGGCACCTGTAAGAATTCCATACATGAGAACTAATCAGGATTTCGATTTATCGTGCATCACTATCTTATTTGCAATTCCAGTTCTAGTGAGTCGGATATTCCCCGAAATGATGGATGGATCCTGGAATATCCCGGCAAAAAGAAAAGGACTTGCTTATAACAATTTACATGTAAAGGTTTGAAGATAAATGTTGAAAACTCCGATACAACTATATTCGAAGCTGATAGAATTACTAAAACAAAACTTCGGCAATGTTTTAGCTAAAAAGATAGTTTTAGGTGAACGGGCTTTAGAATCGAAGTGAAAGGGTTTACCGGTAGTTATTTTCCTAAGAACGATTCTAATTGTATTTGTTCACCAGTAGGAGCCATAAACGCAAATCCTCCTTTGAACCTTCGTTCGTTAAGTCCTACAAGCGTTCATACACTGTTTCGCTCTGAGAAAAGATTTTTAATTTCCTCAATGTAGCTTTTGATTTCTCCTCTCTCTCTCTCTCTCTCTCTCTCTCTCTCTTCTCTCTCTAAGAACCTGTTATAATCACGAACAAGGATAGATGCAGTTCCTTTGCGCTTCCTCGTATCCAAGTCAAAATACCACCTACAAGTTTACATTTTATTGGGGATTCGGTTTTCATTGATTCTATTATAATCTTATATTTTTTATCTCTTGGCTCTTTAATCTTACGAATATTTTGGAGTACGTGTCTTCGAATATCTAAAATGACGGTAAAATTATATTCCATTAACTCTCGTTCTTGTCTGTAAGTACCGCCATGTCCAACTTCAGAAGTAAAAAAGAGTTGTCCGAGTTTCGAGGTCAAGAGTTTCTTCCCGTCTTTGCGACATTTGGAGAGGTTATACGCAACCTGGGAATGGGGACCGTTAGAAGACCAAGGTCGATTTTTCTCTAATAGTAAGTTCTTCATTTGATGTTTGGTTTGCCCAAAGTGCACAAGGCAGGGACTCCAATGCGGTCCATTCTCTCTTCTATGAATACAGCAAATTATAGAATAGCCAAATACCTTGTTCCAATATTAGAACCCTTAAACAGAAATTCTTACTCAATAAAAAACTCTGCTAGTTTCAAAGATGAGATTATTAAAGAGGATTCTGACTTATTCATGGTTAGCCTGGATGTGGAATCTCTATTCACAAACGTCCCAGTGGGAGAGACCATCGAGATAATTTTAAATAAGTTGTTTTCTAGTGAAGGTGTTTTATTTCATAATTTTAACAGGACGTTATTTAAGCAGTTTTTAGAATTGGTCGTGCTGGACACGGCCTCTATTTTTTTATAACATTGTATATAAACAGGAGGAGGGGATGGCAATGGGTTCCCCTTTAGGTCCGGTGTTCGCCAATATCTTTATGAGTTCTCTGGAAGAACAGGCGCTGGATAGTTGCCCTCTTTCTTTCCACCCCTTGTTTTATAAACGTTACGTCGATGACACGTTTGCTCTTTTCAAGCGTGATCTTAACACCCAACACCCGAACATCAAGTTCACCCTGGAGAAGGAATCTAATAATAAATTACCGTTTCTGGATGCTGTTGTCTCTAGAAATGAACAAGGGTTTTAAACAGGGATTTATAGAAAAGATACTTTTACAGGTTTGGGTATGAATTTCTATAGCTTCTGTCATTCTAATTTTAAATTAAACTCCATTTCTACTCTCCTCCACAGGGCCTTCACACACTCGTCCAGTTGGATGACCTTCCACGAAGAGGTCGTAACTTTGGCGAACTACTTTAGTAATAACTGTTTTCCTCAAAGGGTGTTCTTCAGAGCCTTAAACAGGTTCTTAGACAAGAAAATGGAAATGCTCACTGCTATCCATACTGTGCCGAAAATGAAAATGTTTGCAATGTTCCCTCACTTATATGATGACTATTTTAGGAAAAAGTGTCTAAATTTACTTCAGAGAGAATTGCCTGCCTTAAATCTAAAATTGATTCCCAAAAATCCTTGCACCATCGGGTCCTTCTTCAAGCTCAAGGACAAAGTTAGTCCGTTGTTTACATCCAACGTTGTTTATAAGTATACTTGCCCCAGGTGTAACCAGGGGACTTACGCTGGATGTACCAAACAACTGCTAAGGGTACGCATAGAGGCCCATAGAGATAGAGGAGTTAGTTTT
The DNA here is from genome assembly GCF_015104395.2 of Macrobrachium nipponense. Classification (NCBI taxonomy): domain Eukaryota; kingdom Metazoa; phylum Arthropoda; class Malacostraca; order Decapoda; family Palaemonidae; genus Macrobrachium; species Macrobrachium nipponense. The sequence continues at coordinate 65,376,653 of NC_061097.1, read as the reverse complement.
AGAACTGGAAGCAGACTGTCCAACCCAGAACAATCCAATATAAGGAATTATTCCAAATTATGCAAAACATACATAGATAACAAAGATTTTCAGATAATAGGAAAAACACAGAAAAACAATGACCTAACAACCCTAGAGTCCATAATGATAAAATTAACTGTCCCATGATTAAACACCCAAACATCATCTACACAATTGTTCATTGCTTAATGGCCCTATTTGTCTTGTCGTTGCCTTACTGTACGTGTTCCTTGTTTATTATTATTGTAACTTTGTTTAAACAGTCTCATTTAAACTTCCGTCTTGGTAGGTCCTTTTCGTGCCAATGGTGTTTTATATATATATATATTTTTAGATTAGTTAACATTTTAAATAAGAGATTACTGTAGTGATTTTAGTTATATATTATTATAAGTGTTTTTCTGATTATTATTAAGAATCAACTCGCTGTATATCAGCCTTGAAGATGCAACAATGTAGTTGTGAAACGTCGGCATTAGCAATACACCTTCAATTATATCGAATGCCTTTCCCTGGAGGCCTACAATTATGATTTCGAGAGCTGCAGCTCCAACTTATAATATATATATATATATATATATATATATATATATATATATATATATATATATATATCACGTGTGTGTATCACTGAGTGATTTAACCGTTACTGTGCGCGAATCGAAAGAAAGCGTATTACGATGGTCAGTACTACATTCGTCCTTCGACGGGGGAGTCGTAGGCCACTTGGTAATCTAAAGTCAAGTGTACCGTCCATTCTTGCACACTGACTACCGCACTCTCAAACAGTTGAATCCTTTCGTGTTTCCATGGCTTTTTCCACGCCACCTTTCATCACTTTCAACTTGTTCTTCTTCCCCTATGGTCCAACTTTCCTGAATAACTCAGTCTCTTCATTAATATATCGTCCTCCATTCTTTTAACATGACGGCTGTTTCACAACGCTCTGATCCATCCGTTCATTTACAATGTATTCTACCAATTATGCATTTATTCGCATTTATCGTCCTTACAGTTTTTCTTAGGTCACGTAAAGTGAATAAGTAAATGAAAAAAAAAAAAACGTTGCGTAAGTGACTTGTGATTTCTCGTTGTTAACCAAATGAGCGAAAATATAAGTTTTAATATATGCCGGCAGGACGAATGCTTACGAAACCCAGTATCCAGATTGAACGGGGTAATTTCTCTTTCTTAGGGAAAAATCCATTGTGACTTGATTCATTCTTTGCTCTGCTTTGCAAGTGTCCAAATTATTCTTCATAAATCTGGGGGCTAAAAAACATTATTACCTTAGTCATTTTCATCTTTCAAAAAGTTTTGAAAAAATACTAAATGGATGAGATAAGAAATCTTTTCTCCGTTCATGTTTCATTCTCAACTTTAATTACAAATGATTAATCATAATGATGTGTGAAATGGATGAGATACTCGAGGCATATTTTTTTGAAATGATAAGAAAATTGAGTGAATAAGTAATGGATTGATTAGGGTTTGGAATAAGTGTTTAATGGCGGGATTAAAGCAATGACCAGGGGACTTGTGTATCAAGTAAGTGGTGCCAAATCTTGATTGATTTATTAATAGGAGGAACTTCCGTACAATGCTCATTTTTATTAGGAAGAATCCGGTATTAGAAGCTTATGAAAGCCAGAAAGATCCAGGAGGCTTGTTAGGACGGGTATTCACGATCAGGTTTACCCCTCAGTTCACCCATGACAGCTCAACGGATGAGCGTCCACATGAGAAGAGTAGAACTGTCAGTCGGACCGTCAATTCGAGGTCATTGCACCTTAGTTCTCTCTCGCCTAGTCTTCGTCGTGACAACGCTACATGGCAGTGATGGAAACTCCACTGGCTGAAAAGGAGGTGGAGCTATATCGACTAGCTACTGTGGCAATCCACTTAAAAGTAGGAAAGAAACAAAAAGGCGTAATCGAATATGGTCTAAAATTTGACCATTAAAGAGAGATGTCAATTGTTGTGCAGCATTGATGAAGCATATTTTCAGTAGCAACAGCTATCATCAAAAGGCAGAACACTGTCCTAGGCCTATACCAAATTGTCTGTATCACATGGAAATAAAGGAAAAAAAATGTGATTTGGACTCACAACGGTCTACAAATAGCGCTGCAGTATCCAACAATGAATTAAATTAGGCTTATACATAGTCCATTCATAATCTGGTCACAGAAGCTGAGATCCATTCCAGGCGAAATCCACCGCGAACTGTCATAGAATCGTTGTTTACCCTTCCACGCATACAATCACTGTCAGTCGGTCGGAAGAGCTTTAGGTAACCCCATCAGTTCATCAGTTCTGGTGAGCGGACTGACTCACCCCACAAACTGCCGTCTACAAGTAAGTTTTAACGCCCATTTTGGCGCCTCAGTGGTGTGGACGGTATGGTGTTGGCGCACCACCTCGGTGGTCGCAAGTTCGATTATCGGACATTTCATTAAGGTGTGAGAGATGTGTATTTCTGGTGATAGAAGTTCACTCTCGACGTGGTTCGGAAGTCACATAAAGCCGTTGGTCCCGCTGTTGAATAATCACT
>NC_061097.1:65361578-65369078 GCF_015104395.2 Macrobrachium nipponense | reverse complement strand
ACAATCGGATACCACCGGTAGGTAGGACAAAGGTATTAGGAAAATATCATCCCTTATGTAATAAACGCAGATTTCAATTATGACGGAGCTCTAAGTCTGAGAAACCCTGATTCCACCCCCTGAATTATAAGGTATTATTTCCTTCTCCTCCCTAAGGGAGGAAGGACCAGGGCCACTCACCTTAGTGTAAAGACTTCTGACAGAAACTTGGCAAACCCTATTTTGGGTAAAGGAAAAGCTTGTTTTATATTTAATTAATGCCGGATATTAGAATAGTGAAGATATTCCAGTTATATATGCAAGAATCTGGGAAGAATATTAAATGATTTTTTTTATTTATTTTGCTCTGGTTTAGTTCGGATAGCACTGAAGTAGTTAATGCTGTTGTTTCTGTTCTTCTTCTCAATGGAGTTTATTTTCTTCAAGACCGAAGAACCCGGGAGCATGCTGATTCTAGCATTGATTGTCGGTTCTAGTAACCTGACTTGTTTGCAGTTTCCGTGTTATCATCGACAATTATAGCATAGATTCGTCATTGAATTTTCCTTTTAATTTAAACTGTTTAATTTTCACACTATCGGAACTTTTACTTTCATCTTTCATTTATCATTCTTAAGTAATTCCGTGAGATAGGTTGCCCTTTCACCTGTGTGTGTGTGTGTAAGCGCGCGCGCAATTTAGCTGGTTATTTCAAGGGCGGAAAAGCGGATTTTGAACAACACGAGTGAAAACCTAGAATGGGTGACCCTTCCTTTGAAAGAACGTGGTGGGCTTTGATGAAAGATAGAGTTTATTCTCATAGAAGTTATCTCTTGTTTCATTGTTCCATCTTGGAAGTGGAGGTTGAAAATGAAAATCTGTTAACCAGGGTTGTGATTACATTACTTGAATTTAAGAATAACAATTGCCTTCATATTTTCCTCGCTCAGTACCAATGGTTTGTAAAAAAAGATTTTGCATTATGATAAAAGTTGAAATTTGTTTTAAATGGTTACATTTTCCTCATAACCCAAATTTAGTAACTCTACTGTCCTCCCACTAGCCTCTGCACCATTACTTTGTTCAAAATAAAGAATATCAACGATCCTTTAGATTATAAAAGCAGATCTGTTTTTCTTTAGAACAGAAACAAATGCAAACATGTATAAAGATGGACGTGGCTTTTTGGAATATTACAGATATCATGCTGTATTCAGTTCAATACAGTTTTGATAAGAACAACTGCAGAGACCTTACCTTACTCTACAGACCCTACAGCTCGTTCGGGTTTCCACTGGTCCCTCAGTGTGAGGCACCTCTAATGTCTACCAGAGAATTGATAACGCATCTTCCGGTATATTTTGCATCTTCTAATCTTGGATGGTCTGGGATGCAGCTTAGATATTTGTCTACCTTATTCTTAAACACATCTATGTTCACTCCTGATATGTTCCTCAGATGAGCTGCCAACGCATTGAATAGAAACCGCATTGTCGATGCTGGTGCAAGGTGGATTAATACCCTGTGCGCTTTCCTTAGTTTTCCTGGTATAGTTTTGGGCACTATTAATCTACCTCTGCTTGTTCTTCCTGATATTTTTAGCTCCGTGATGTTTTCGGCAATTCCTTCTATCTGTTTCCATGTCTGTAGTATCATGTAGCGTTCTATTCTCCTTTCTAGACTATATAATTTTAGAAATTGTAGTCTTTCCCAGTAGTCAAGATCCTTAACTTCTTCTATTCTAGCTGTAAAGGCCTTTGCACACTCTCTATTTGTTCAACATCCTTTTGGTAGTGAGGGTACCATATCATATTGCAATATTCAAGTGGACTACGTACATACGTTTCATAAAGCATAATCATGTGTTCGGCTTTTCTTGTTTTGAAGTGCCGTAACAACATTCCCATTTTTGCTTTACATTTTGCCAATAGTATTGGTATTTGATCATTGCAGTCTTTAACTGTTTCCTTATTTGTGACTGTTCGTTATTAGGTCCCTTATATGAATATAGCATTCCTTCTTTATCTCCATAATTTGTTGATACAAATGTATCAGGATTATACCATCTTATTTATCTCTGCCCATTCATATATTTTGTTTAGGTCTCTTTGTAGCGAGTTCCTATCTTCATCACAAGTAATTACCCTTCTTATTTTTGTATCATCAGCGAAACTATTCACTACTGAGTCCTTAATATTACTATCTATGTCTGCCATTATAATAAAAAATAGCAATGCAGCTAACACCGTACCTTGTGGCACACCGGACATTACCTTAGCTTCATCTGATTTCCCACCGTTTGCAATCACTATTTGTTTTCTTTTTTGTAAATATGTTTTTATCCATCTTCCTACTTTGTACACTATATTATGTTTTCTATTTTTCTTTGCTAATATATTATGGTCTACCTTATCAAAAGCTTTTGCAAAGTCCAGGTAAACCACATCTGTTTCTTCTCCGTTTATCCTATTTTTATATATGTTCTCACGGTGGACTAACAGTTGGGTTTGCGTACTTTTTCCGGGTACAAAACCATGTTGTCGTATATTGAACAAATTATTTTTCATTAAATGTTTCATAATATTTTTCTTCATTACCCTTTCATACTCTTTCATAATATTTGATGTTAGACTCACAGCCTATAATGACTTGCCTCTATTCTTGATCAACTTTTGAAAGTGGGAGAGAGAGAGAGCGAGAGAGAGAGGAGAGAGAAGAGAGAGAGAGAGAGAGAGAGAGAGAGAGAGAGGCCGAATTCATTGGCGAGATCATATGATGGAATCAAGACTTCTTCAAATATTTACAAAACTAATCGTAAACGCATACTTGAAACATTTTGTGCATATTTAAATTGACTGAAAGACATGGTTGTTTATTTGTAGAAATAAAACAACCTGAAAAAGATAGAAAATTTTTTAAAGGAAATAATTGCGTGTAAATGATTGTATAAGAAATGAATCTTCAACCTATAAAGTCTTATTGGTTTCCTACGAATAATATATTGTGAATTATAAAATAAAATAGAAAAAAATCACTTTTGCTATAATAATCAAAATAAAAATGACAGACTAGCTGGCTGTTGCATATCAATGACTCAAATGTTTACATTAAATGTTAGACATCGCTCTTTCACTTTAAACGAATTTTGAGTAATTACAGAATGGTGTCTGCGCGAATGAACACCTTCGCTTTCCAGAAACATGTTCGTTGGGTCCGTTCTTGCCTCCTACGCTGTCTATGTGAACGCAGCCTTATGCTGCATAGAATTCCCAAGTGTTAAAAAAGGCCAATAACAAATGTGTAAGGGAAAAACATCAGCAAAGAAAAATACATACACATGGAAATGCAATGCAATTCAGTTAATCTGAGAAAGTAGTATGGAGTCTTTAATTAAGGCAGCCTACTCTCAAAGACTCTTTTAAACTGATATGAATTAAACAGAATCACAGAATCACGGAGCGTGTTAATAAATGCGTTAAGCGAAGGATTTTGTTTATACTCTCTATGTTGTGTCTGCCATCTTAGCTTCAACATGGGAATCAGCATTCCCGCCTTCAGTGAATCTGCAAAAATCCTTCCCTTTGTCGCTGAAATTCTCGGTAAACCCTCGGAATGCTGTGCGTTCTCTCACAGCGGGAATGCAGATGCATTAGGAATGGAAATGAGAGAGCAAGAGAACAATCCTTTTTACTTATTTTCCCATTTCTCGTTTTTCTTCTTTCCTGGTAATTCCCATTTTCTTATATGGGTCTATTTATGAAGGTTGTTTCCTTCATCATTTATTTGAAGCTATTAGTAATATAATTCAGTTTTATGGCATTCCACTACATTTTTAGTTTCAAAAATCAGGACCCAGGTATTTGTTGATAGAACGTGGGAATTATAGCCCCGCACCGCATAGCTGACAAATGGGGAATGATCTACCTAAATGGGGAGAGAAATGGTAACAGGAAACCGTCCTCCTATAGGGCCAAAGGTGGAATATCCAATTGAGCCACGAGGAGGGCGGAGGGAGTACAGTTCTCTCTTCATCAATGAACTGCAATCAGATGAGTATCCCTCACGAATAAGCCAGATTAGCTTCCGTGTCCAGAAACACACGTATGTGTAAATGGTGTCTTCTTGAACCAATTTTTTAACTTTAAACTTACTGCAGTTTATTGCTTTCTTTCCAGAATGGAACTTTTGCCAATAAAGTTTGGCGAGACAATTGAAAGAATACAGTTGCGACTTGTTCTATATTTAAACGAAGAAATAAAGCTATTAAAAAGAAAATGTCAGTTGAAAAATAAATCAGGTATATGAGGCAGGAGAATAAATAGGATAAATCTTGAAATAAAAGGAAATAAAATGAATGAAGAAATGTAAAGTTTTTGACAAAATCATAAAAAGTAATGATATAAACTTCAACCGTAAGTATAACATTTACTAACGCCCAGGCAACAGTGAATAAAGAACTTCCAAAATTAAGTACAATTTTGTATATTCAAAATGAAAACGTCAAATATGTAAAATATGGTAAAATGTTAAGGACCAGAAACCCTCGTACTTTGTTATGGGAGAAAATGATTTTCATAATAAAAATCGTCACGTCTATGGAGATTATCGATAGATATACTCTTGAAAGATCGTGAGGGAATGGACACATTTACCAAATTTCATTCTGAAGGTACGTTTTTGTGATATTCTTTTAGCACACACATAAACAAAGTGTAATTGTAATACCAGTGGCTGTGGGTACTATAAGACAACCAACTTGAGCGTCAGGAATCTGAAACTATTTGCAGACTAACAAGTTACTTCTCCCATTACTGAATATTCCCATATTGCGCTTCAATTTAGTTCATAATATACTACTTGATAATCAAGCCCAACACCTGCTGGTGCTAATCACAACCAGCAAGTCAACCAGAAAATAATCATGTTCGTCCTGAGTGCTCGTAACAGAAAACTCAGTATAGTATCCAAAGTCTTTCGCCCAATAAAGGCTAAGTGAAGATTGCATTCAGGCGCTGCTGTAAAAGAATTTATGTTTGAAAATAGGGGCCTCATTGTTCATGGGGTATAAGATGACAAGATGTTTCCCAATGTCTTTCTTACCCTTATGGAGATATGATATGATTATTATTACAACGAGAAGGAACTAAGGAAATTTTCCAGGTATTTTTCCGCGATTTTTCCGTTGTCTAGGCAAGAAGAATATATGTACTGAAAACGTTGTAAATGGATATCAAATCATCGAAAAGCAGCGTTATTATGAACGCTTGGCCCCCACAAGCTAGTTACCATAAGACAACTTTGTGTCATCGGTACTGATCAAAATTAGAGTTGCGTTCTTTAAAGAATCGAACATACTTTAATGGAATAATTTCAAAAATACCAATTACTAATTTTTAGATATCTTAATATAATAAAAAAAATTCAAACGTGCCTGACGTGGCTTTCAAGAAAACTAGTTTTTCAATCAGACGAATTACTGCAGTGATGTTTCAAACGTCAAAAAATCTCCAGGAATTTGTGGTCCTGTATATCTCATGACCTTTAGTTTGGGATGTTTATCCTTCATTAAAGGGAGCGAATGTTATGGAATATGTGAGAGTTTAGTAAATCTGTTTCATTCCGTCACTTTAGGAACTCGCCTGCCCATGAATGTCTGTAGGGCAAGTAGATCTGGATAGATTTAGATCAGCAATTCCCTGTAGAGCTTGCAGTCAGAAAGTCTTCCTCCTTACGCTGCTGGTTGTTGGAAAAGACAGATGGAAGAAGGAGATAAATTAATAGTCACTGTTGAAACGAGAGAGAGATGAGATGTAGAGAGAGAGAGAGAAGAGAGAGGATGGGAGAGAGAGAGTAGGGGCTGGGTGAAGGAAGAGGCTAAAATAAAACCCCGTGGGAAACATTATTTGGATCTCTAGTTTTAGCTCGTGTGTATGTGGGTGTGCATGTGTGTGTACTTAACCTTTTGTGTTTTATCATATAGTATGTTTTAGGTACAGATGTTTATAATTTATAATATTAGCATATACTTTTTTATTACCAATTAATCCGATATAAGACTGCAATTTATTTTAGGGTTAGTGAATGATCAAATACACATAATAAGCTTCCAAATCTTATTACGATGACAATCATAGGCTCAGAACCTATTCTAGAGTGATCGAGATAATTTCGTGCATATTAGAAGGACAAACAGGGATAGAAAACTTACCTGAACGCGCATGTTCTCTATCTTTTTTTTAAAAACAAATATTGTGTCTAGATTAACGTACATATGCTGAGTCATTCATGTTTATGTTTACTTGTACAAATAATACGAAGTAACCATTTCCGTTAGCGATGTATCAGTATCAGTAACAAAGAAACAAGTGAGAAAAACCACCTGCATCCAGATTTATACTAAGATCCGTACTAAGATATAACCTTTGATCTCCCGAAACACAGGGATTCTCTTTTGCTAAAATTATTTAATTAAATAATGTTCAGCAGTTTTGGTTCTTCCTGATACTTGTCATCCTGAACCTATTCTTACAAAATTTGCTTTTTGTTCCCGGGATGTTAAGAACATTCTTGATAATCTTGATAGCAGGGGTAAGGAAGATCCATTTAGTTTCTCCAACCCCACCACCCTCCCTTCCTTTTTTATGTATTGTCTCCACGATTAGTAAATTTTTATGTCAAAGTAGTATCTTCTAAAATGAAACACTAGCTTAGTAATACAGTTTCTGTTCCAAAGAATGGCATATCTGTTGACTACAAGTCAATATTTATCCTTTATGTGGTCTCTAAAGTAACAGAAAAAAAACTTATTTTTAAGCACTACATAAGTATGTGGAATGTAAAAGATTGTCAGTTGACAGTCAATATGCATATAGGAATTCGTTAGGTGTCCGCGATGTTCTTTTGTATAATATGAACTCCGGTAAAACGAAAACACTCCTGAGTAGTAGATCTCGTACATATTTTCCACCCCATCCTCCGCTTCATGTGGATGGGAATTTGCTGAATGAGACAGAAACTTAACCATTATAAATGTAGCTCTTGACTCACATCTAACTTTTGAGAAACATTTAATGAAAATGTCACCAAATGTCGCACGAAAGTTAGGAATTGTTTGTAATGCTGCATATATTTATAAGAGTGATCAAATTAATCTAATCAGGTTTAGGTTATTTGTGCTTCCTTTACTAGAGTGCTGTCCTCCGGTGGATATCTGCTTCCATCAGCGATTTATCTCTTTTAGATAGAGTGGTTTGTGGTCGTAGATTTCTTTTTCCTGATATTAGAAGTTATGAATTGGACAATCGACGGATGGTCTTTTGTTTGTCAATATTTCATAAGTAGTATTTTAACAAAGATCTTCCACACTCACAACCAGATTGTCTGAACAGCAGCGCCATCATGCAGTGAATCTGCCTTGACTGTAGGAAATCTCAATTCCAGAGTCCTTGACTCCTCACACCATTGGACTCTGAAGCCCCCAGAGGAGATCTTGCAACTGGAACTTCAGAAGTTCAAGCGAAG
>NC_061097.1:65346578-65359078 GCF_015104395.2 Macrobrachium nipponense | reverse complement strand
TGATAAGTGAGGATACAGGGTTACCAGCAAAATGGGGAAGTTGTAGTAAGTTATTGTTATGAACTAAAAGTTACTATTCTCAGCCTGAATCGAAGGATAAGAAATTATTGTTATTATTCTAGCGCAGGAAAAGACATATTAACTGAAAATCCTCTAGATCAAAAATGTCCTCTATCAGATGCCCAGTGGCAACTGGAGAGTAAAACATTCCGATTCCTAAGATTTATATTTCGCTAGATTTCTACTCAGTCCGAGATGATACTTAGAGGAAATTACAGCTTCTTATAAAACGAATACAACTCAATATTTTTGAATCGGCAATATTTCGCGGGCTCGTCAACATCACAAGAAATGAAGTGAAATTTAGTGGGTAGTTGTCCATCATATTAAGCAACGATAAAATCTTACAAAAAAAGTATAAAAACCGTAAAGCTGCTCATAAATCAAAAGTAATATTGTACTTGTAAGCAGAAGTCATTTCTCCCTATTCCCCGTGAAAATAAAAAGCCTGACGTAAAGTAGTTGTTGGGCAATTCTGTTGCTAATTTTGATATTATTCTGCGATGTCTTCATTTTCTTTACACATTCAAGAACGGCCTTTCCTCGGACATCAGATAATTTCACAGAATGATATGATGAGATAGACAGCCATGAAACTGTAATAAGTTTATATAAAATTTCTGAAAAAAAATGGACTTTTATTGTTAGGTGATTATGAAAATATAAATGATTTGAACCAGAACTTCGTAATAAATCACTGACTTAAACAGCATATTTTTATTATAAATAGAAAGCAGTATATCAATGAGCCTGAAGGGATATGAAACAAACCTTCATTACTGCGTAAAGTGGTTCGTACAATATGTGTCTGATGTATGAAAAGGACAGAAGTTACTGTCCTGAAAGCTACTAGAGGATGTTTTCACAGTTTTCATAAGGACATGTTTTAATTTGGTACCCTGTGACATGGGAGATTAGGTCTTCCAGGGAACATTTTCTGTTAAATCTATAGATTCCCTACAAAGCTACAAAGTAAAAATCCTTGTAAGGAAGTAACATGAAAATCCGATGTAATCAGCAATTCACATCCTAGCTATTCCATTAAAACCAAAAACTTGGAAAGAGAAAAGGTTGGAATTCCAGGCACGAAGGAACTAAGTAATGAATACATTTTCTCCTGGACAACTTTATGGTTATTAGATTAGAATTGCATTTTCTTGGTCCCATTACTTATTGTCGTAATTAGGTCGGAATTTTCATTTTATCGCTGTTTGTATTTTCTTTTCTGCTTATCATCAAAGTGGAGCATCTGTGAACGGATGAACTATTATGCATTTTGGCACGTGTACGTGATTGACTGCGGAAGATGATTGGTCTGTGAAAAAGAAATCCACATAAGACTTTTAGAGTTTATTTTTTAGGCAACAAGAAGGAGGCTTTAGAAACTGAAATCCCAATACAACATGAAACTAAGCGCCCTAATGCAGCCAGTGCTCTGGGCACCTTTCGAACCATTGAGGAGGAAGAGGGTAAATTCTTTAGGAAGCCATATTCTTGCCTCTTCAAGGAGAAAAGGTTATGAGAGATGGTAGGAGAAGAAACAGAGGAAGAATCCCAACGTTTATCCATGAATGACAAGAACATTCGTCTGACAGGGCAGTCAAAGGACCAAAAGAATAATAAAAGCAAATGCGGTGCTTACATAAAATATAATTTTCATGTCTGAAAATTCTTTGGACAATAATCATTCTTAGCAACTCTCCCAAAACCACACAACCCAATATTCATCCGTAATCATCTTCCTTTTTGTCTTAGCCAAAGGCAGGAAAATCTTTATGAGAATTTGTCAACTGAAAGAGAAAGACATATCTTGATGATTTTATAAAAATTCTTAGTTACCTCAGTCCAAAAACATAGTGCCTCTACACATGACTAATACCATAACAAGTGATCTGTCTACCACTTTCTCAGATTTATTGCGTCGTTTTGCAAAACGCATTCTGTAATCAATTTCATTACAATGAACACATGCATGAGTCTGTTTTATTGAAACGGTATCAGGTTCAATCAAACATATGTTTTATTTTATTTATGTTTTATTATGAAAGGTAAAATAACCGTTTACTTTTAATACTTATGATATGAGGATGTATTTTTCTTATTTCAAATACACAATTCTTTCTTTATAGCGATGTGAATTTCTCTGAGGTTAAAAGACTGTTATTGTTAAAGCACTTGATCGACGACATTAGTCACTCATCACCAAACACGTACCCCACAATAACAAAAAAAGCATAGGGCCTATAATTCAAATGACCATTATTACCTAGATAGAATATGAGAAGGATGATTCGCCTTTTTGAAGTCTTCACTACCAATAGACCTTTCATTCTGGTAAAATTTAGGACTAAGTAGGAACCAGTTTCTTGGTCGAAAGTTCCTTTGTTCTTCTTGTATCACAGGCACAAAAAATTATGGTACAGGAATTTTCACATTAAAATATTTCAAGATTTTCCTTTTTATGTATCTCAAGTGGAGTTATAGTGGATTTGGATCAAAGGATTTACTTATTACATTGCAAAAAAGACAAATGATAAATATTATTCAAAACAGTAATGCTGAATATATATATATATATATATATATATATATATATATATATATATATACATATATATATATAGATATATATATATATATATATATATATTATATATAAATATATATAGATCGAGCTACAATGTCCTTTAATATCTAATTCGCTCTACCTCGGAATTTAATATATTTTCATATATGCTTAACCGAAGGGGGAAGGGGAATTTTTACTCAAGATAATAGATTTACCTGAACTTGGGCGCGAACGCAGGTACATTATAAATCCAGGAGCGTCAGTGGAAGAAATATAACCACTCAACCACCGCGAGAGGCTTAAAGGTATATGTCGTCTCTCACCTCAAATACTTTCTCGCGCTGAAGTATTCGTTGGTTTGGAGACAACATCAACCCGCCTTCGGTTAAGCATATATGAAAATATATTAATTCCGAGGTAGAGCGAATTAGATATTAAAGGACATTGTAGCTCGATATATGTATATGAATCACGGTAATGTGATATGACTTATATAAATATATATGTATGTATATATATATATATATATATATATATATATATATATATATATATATATATATATATATATATATATATATATATATATATGTATGTATATATATATATATATATATATATATATATATATATATATATATATATATAGATATATATATATATATATATATTAACAATAAACCCCCAGAACAAATAGAGAGAAATTTCTTTAGCAAGCACAGAAACAGTAATATCTCCGTGCAGCATTTCTACAGAGGACGTCCTTTTTTTCTGCACTTATATTTTAAGGCTGCCGTTGACGAAGATCTTTGCTCAGTAAAGGATCGACAGGCAATCATTCCTTCGGTTGTACCCGAATTATTTTCTATTGAGAGAAGCAGTATTTTGGTGGTTATATATAAGCCATGTCTCCCACGCCCTCAAAAAAAAAAAAAAAAAAAAAAAAAAAAAAAAAAAAAAAAAAAAAAAAAAAAAAAAAAAAAAAAAAAAAAAAAAAAAAAAAAAAAAAAAAAAAAGAAAATAGAAGGGAAAATTTCTAAGGGAATGATGGGATACTTAAGTCCTTTTCATCTCTTGGTAGCAGAATCAACTATAAAAATCAACACTCATGATCTTTAAATATATAGTCACATTCAGCTCCATCTCCCACCTGCAAATGAGTATCAGGGATCGAAAATCATTTTTGCTTCATATTTTGTCACTGCTACAACTCGCCACTTTCGAGGACCTTTCTCTTGCATCCCTGGACTTCCGACTCTTAATCTAATTTTAGTGTGATAAGTCTTTTTAATCTCCTTTCTAAAGGTCGTCGCTGTTCGAGTTATTATTCGAGATTTTCTGCTAATCTTTATTACGTGTTCAAGCAGTCTTACTAAATGAAATTATCAGTGATGATGACATAAGGATAAGAGTCTGCAAATATATAATCCTATAAACATATGTATTGAATATTATTTGATGGATTTTAAGTCAGTATCACAGCTGTCTCAAAGCTTAAATACTGGTTTTTCAATGTTTTTTTATTGTTTTGTAGTTTGTGCATGCTGACATCTCAGTGACTGGTCGAAAAAATTTACAGTAATTGAAAGCATTCCATACACGACAGGTACTTTGGTAAATGATTCCTCGCCATCAGGAATGATCGAGAATTTTTTTGATCCTATATTATTTTATGAATATGCGTTTCTGATTTTTTGACAGAATTAACTATAGATAAATCCTTATCCAGGCTTCACTCTCTCTTGCAAAGGGGAAGAAAACTTTGTTGCTAACACTGGTATACAAGAAGGCTACCAAGACCTGAAGATGACTGAACGTTGCAGTAGATTTCACTAATTTTTACATCTGTATCAGTAAGAGGGAAAAGGGAAATTATAGACATATGAGAAATATACAAAATAGTAAATACAAAATGTCAAAACGCCCTACAGTGGAAAATGAATTAAAGTCGAAAACTTGAGAAGAAATTAAGAGAGAAAAGAAAACCAGTGGATAGTAGCGGAATTCTGTTGAAATAGAATAAAAAAAGTAGATAATTGTGCTTCATTGAAACGAGGCATCGGTTTATTATTGTTTAATGTCATTTATTTCTCAACTCTCATCAGTTTCGAGAGATACACTTAAATAGTGACTTGCAACCAATATCAGTCATAGCCTTTATTTACAGTCTCAGTCAATAGCATTGACTCACTGGAATTTTAGACACTTCAGAATATCTTTTCATGAGCATAGCGAGCGTCGCTCATTACAAGGCCCGATTACAACCGGAGGAGGACAACGAGGTACTGAGAACTTCATCCTAAAATCCTATTTGGAAATCAGGAAGGTGTCATCCTCCTCAGATTCCACTCTTTTGAGGAATTTTTTTATTTATTTCTTTTTAGTGTGTGTGTATGCGCTTTTAATTGATTTTTTTTATAATGGTTGATGCATGATTTTCCTTTGGTGTTTGAATTATCTTTCTTTCTTAAGAAGTTTCTTTATTCACTGTCGACCATTCATATTAAAGAAAAAAAAAAAGAATTTGTTGTAAATAATCCTACAACATCGTTAAAAAGGAAACCAAGAGGGAGAAGGGCGGGGAACGGAACACGGAACACACACACACACACACACACACACACACACACACACACACACACACACGAGAGAGAGAGAGAGAGAGAGAGAGAGAGAGAGGTGAAATTTGAAAACATTGCATAAATATGTGCACATCGTATAAATATAAACTTATACGATGATGTGAGTTATAAATAAACATGGCAATGGTGCATTGCACAAAAAGAAAAAAAAGTATTATAACTAATGTAATATGCTGAAGTGAATGTAGCCTACATCTTTCCCGTTCTATCGCATATTCGTCTAACCGCTGCGACAACGATGTTATGCTAATAGCTGACCGTTTTCACTCATGCCCTTTCCTTTTCCGTGTATGCAGAAAAGTCAGCATTTAAATTTATCTCATCCCATCTGTTTCCTTAATTCTTTGTTATCAGCTGGGAATATAATCTCATATTATAGGATGTGCAACCCTTTTTTTTTTTAGTAAGTTCTCCATCGGGTTCAGTCAAAGCAAGTTTAATTTGTAATTTACTCAAGCTGCAAAACTTTCGTTTTGATATATTGACTACATTTATTGGCGCTTTCCTAATATTTGAAAAGCAAGGAGTACAAACGTTGTTCATGTCTGGAATACGTTTGCTTCTTACCTCTTCACCGTCATTTACTGAACTATGAGCTGGCGCACTAGCTGGTTGGGAGAAACTTTCTCATTTGGTTGAAGAAGGAAAGACATACTCTCTCTCTCTCTCTCTCTCTCTCTCTCTCTCTCTCTCTCTCTCTCTCTCTCTCTCTCTCTCATATAATAAGGATCTTGATTAAATAAGCTACATATTAGACAGATAAAATGTGAAGGAAACTGTAACGGAATAAAGAATGGAAAACTCGTGGCTCAGGAGGGATTATGAACATTTGAAAGAGCACGACATCTAAAATGTGAATACTATTACAGGACGATTAAGGCGGATATATGTGAAAGCGAGATCGAGTTGTAAGAGTGAATAGAAGTTATGAAGATGAAATCAAGAGTGCTAGATCAGAAAACAATATAAAGTGAAGGAAATATTATTTTTTATGTAAGGCTTTCTTATCCTTGGATATGTCCTCCAATACCAGGACAGTAGTACATCTCAGGCAAAGATAATGGGAGCCATCAAAGACCGAAAACTTCAGCAATGTTATTGCCTCGTTCACGATTTCTTTCCGCACCATTTTCGCTTTCTCCCACAAGGAGGTTGGCATACCAGATGCATACACACCACAAGCAATAGCAATAACCCAAATGGTGGTTAGTTCCTCATAGATCCTTGACCCTTGGACCCATAATAAAATCTAATCAAGTTTTCCATGGATAATAATGAACTTTTTAACAACATTTCATAAAATTCCATTCCTTCAATTTCATGTGCTCACGCAAACAGACATACAAATACTAGACAGAAATGTGCAATGGCCAACTGAAATATGAAAGACTGCTTCATCGACAGAGACCGTCTGTTCTCTGTTCTTGAGTCTTAATTATTTCAATTGCTTTTTGGATTTCTCACGTTAATGGTTGTAATATCCATAATGTAACGAAACAAGCACAGTAACACCTTAAACTCTTTACTCTTTTCCTTACCTGTGAATGTTTAATTGCATCTCAGATTGTTGACGGTAACTTCTGAACACTTTGTTGTAAGCGTTATTTAGTTTCAGTTTTATTACAAGCTTTTCGTAGGTTACAGCAAAGTTAGTTTTGTAGTTCAGTATGATCTGATGATTCTTAGATAAGATTGGATCCTCATGTCACCTTCATGAGAAATCTTCTTCTTCAGAAATGGAAAAGAATGTCCGGTGTAGTTCCCGGATATCCTCACACACTACTTTCCATTGTATTCTTTTCTTTAATTCCTTTTGCCTCCTTGATCGCCACCCGGTCTCTCTCCCCGTCATGGGCAGTCCTTGCTCAAGAAGAAATACTTTAATTACAACTCTTTTGTTGGTATGGGTCTGGGCCGACATTAAAACTAAAAGGAAAGAGACTCAATGGGAAGTTGTTGATGTCATTTTCATTTTTCCACATTCATTCCTTCCTCTTTCGCTCTTTTCTCACTTCGTACTGTTGGACTCGCTTGTTATTTTTAGGCCTCTCTCCCTGTTCTGCCTTTTAACTTTTTTTTTTTTCAAAGAGAGCAAGTATATCAGCTGAAATGAATCTAGTTGTAGTTTTTATAACTCTGGTGAAAAAGAAATCCTCAATGAAATGGAGTCATTATCAAAGGGGAATGATTGGATAAAATTGATTGGAAGAAATGAAAAGATAAACGATGAAGATAAGCCATAAGAGATAACGCATATTCGACTTTCTCTAAGAAAAAAAAAATCATCGCATTTAATTTTAACAGTCTCAAAGTTTAGACGTTCCTTTGCTGAAGATGGCGTTGCAGGCGAACAGTCTTTTTCCTTTGATCCTCAGGGATGTTATGTTTGCCTATAACTTTTTTTATAAATATTGCTAAAAGCCTTATGGTGCCTCAGATTCATCAATATTCTCAGTATGTTGTCATTAAAATATATATACTTGTGGTATGTCTATATAATTATAGACTTTACATAATACCAAGTACATAATTTATGTATGTATTATGTAAAGTATATTTCTTTGTTCTCTGCCCGCATTAGGAGGTGAAGAGAAGTTGCTGATGTTACAAGGATGAAAACAGAATAACGCAATTAAACTGTAGATAATTAACTGACCTCAAGGAAGGAAATGCGAATATCAAGACAGAGACTTAGAAGACTGGTGGGTTCCATATTTATATTACACCTTCGATGAACGCCATCCTTAATTAACGATAAGCTACAGGGATGCATCGGGATTCCCCTCAGGGCTCATGAGACGCCTCCGCCGTTGCTCTGTGTATTTTGTTTTGATGATCTTTGTTTCAAGTCCAATGCATTTCAGGAAGTGATTAACGTGTTCATTTTCTTAAGAAGCTCACATCACTAGCTTTCATAGCTGTGTACTAAATAAGAGACCGTTTCCCTGGATACTGCTGCTGTCATCAACCTGTGTTTGAGGAAATTGCTTCATAACAAAATGATAGAATAGGTGGGATGGAACAACTATGATTCAGATTTAGATATAATTTATTTTATCGAAGTTTAAATTCAACAAGAATGTTATGATTGATCAAGTTCCTCTTGTTGCTACTTGATATTTCCTTATTAGAAAAAGATAGAGGCGTTTAATAGATGATATTTCCTTATTAGAAAAAGATAGAGGCGTTTAATAGATGATATTTCCTTATTAGAAAAAGATAGAGGCGTTTAATAGATGATAGGAAATGTTTGATTCAATTACTGATCTAGGAACAAAGGGAACTCTTAAATTCGCCGTCTCCTTATTTAGTATCAAAATAAATGAGGCTGCAACAACAAAACCAGTGATATATAATAAAATAGCATGTCACGAATAATAATGATAATACTAATGATAAAGGTAACACATATCGTTTATATTTGTTAAGGAATAATAAAAACAATAAATTGATGATTTATCTAAGAGGTATGCTTTCTACGGTGGATAAATTAATTTTTCCTCTTCTGAACAGTCTTGCTCAGTGATTACCGCAATATGCTTATGAAAACCAACTTTGGGCCCTTGAGTACTGACAATGAAATCTAATTGCAGAGGGGGAATGTAAGCAACGCAATTCGTTCGATATCCTCTGCTGTAGCTCGTTTCTCTCGGGTTAATTAAGACAATAGGCATCGGGGTCCAGATTACATTCCATCCGGAGCAGAAACCCACATTGACAATGTGCAGAGTTTCGTTTGAATGGAGCAGAATATCCGACTGAGTCGGTTATCTGATAAAGCAGAACAGTATGGCACTGGTAGGTTCCGTTGCAACCCACTGTGTTCTCTTGTCGTACTCGGCATCAATAAATATGACCACATTTACGCATCTTTAGCTTGAGAAGTCAGCTTCTTGAGAACAGAATAACTGTCATTAAGAGGCAGTCATAGCCAGAGTAAGTGCAATCATATGCAAAAGGAAGAAAAAAAAAAAGATTACCAATTGAATAATAGATACATGTAGACATTTAGTTGATGGAACTAATTCTAAAAGAAAAAAAAAAAACTTTTTGTTGCACGAGGGATGGTCCTGTCAACGCAAAATCATAAGAAATAGTCGATATAGTACATATTTATGCTTCAACAAATTACCCATTAGAATGGAGAATCCTTGCAGTAGTAGCGTCGACTTAAGGAGCGACTGTACTGCAGAAAGGGTTTGCCATTGTAATGGGTCATTTGATGACGCAATCCCTTTAAGGACGAAAATAAGAACACTCTTAAGCGGGCCATACATTATCCAACTTGGTTGGACAACAATGTTGGCCAACAATTTCTGCTCTAGAGCATACACTGTAAGACCAAGTCGTCCAACATTAGTTATAGATGTCGATCTGTATTGAATAACACGCTCTGTGGCATATTATTGTTGTCTTAGAATTTCAAATAAAATCATACGGAATGGAAGTAGATGAAGGAAATACCTTTATGTGGTACAATAATCAGTTTATGTGCAGCTGAGAACGAAAAAAAAGTACGTAAAAAAAGAAAGCATTGGGCAAAACAATGGTTGCTAAATCGCTCACATAATTCTCATGTGAATTTGTTACGTGAACTAAAAGAAACTGCTCCAGATGATTACAAAAATTTCTTGAGAATGGACAATGAAACCTATCAGGAGCTGTTAAGCCTGGTTACGCCTTTCTTGAAAAAAAAGGCTACGAAAATGAGGGATGACGTGATAACAGTACACCAAAAGCTGTCAACAACTTTACGATTTTTAGCGACCGGTCAATCATATGAGGATTTAAAGTTTTTGACGAGAATTGCTCCCCCAACTATAGGTCAGTTTATTTTTACCTACTTGCAATGCTATAATTAGTGTGCTAAAAACAAGAAGAAAATAATTAAAACTCCAACTACAAAAGATGAATGGAAAGAACTATCTACGTCCTTTGAAAGAAAGTGGAATTTTCCACACTGTATTGGAGCGGTAGACACGGTAAAACATGTCAACATAAAAAAACCAGCAAATTCAGGTTCATACTATTATGATTATAAAAAAACATTCAGCATTGTCTTGTTTGGGAATTGCAAATGCCAACTATGAATTCATATATGCTAGAGGCTGGAGCAAATGGAAGAGCATCAGATGGAGGAGTTCATCTAACAGCAAATTCTTTGAACAACTTGAAAACGATGACATTACATTTCCAGATCCCAGAGGATTTCCCTGTAGGAAATTATGGGAAAATGCCGTATGTCATGGTAGGAGACGTGCATTGGCCCTCTCTGAAAATCTAATGAAACCCTTCACTGGTCAGCTAACAGATGAACAAAGAATCTATTGCTATAGATTATCTCGAGCAAGACGAATGATTGAAAATTGCTTTGGGATTCTAGCTAGCAGGTTTCGGATTTTTATTTACTACTATAAATTTAGCACCTGAAAAAGCCGCACGAATCACATTGGCATGCTGCTATCTACACAATTATATCTTGAAAAAGAATAGACAGTTATATTTTCAAGGCGCTGATATAGAAAATATAGATACTGCAACTGTACAGGAGGGTTTTCTTGGAGATCTGATCCGCAACAACTAGTCCCATTACAACCAACTCAGAATAGAAATTTTACCACATGTGCTAAGCAAGTAAGGAACAAGTTTTGTCAGTATTTCTATACTGATGGTGCAGTCTCATGGCAGTGGAAAATGTTAGGATTACAACAACCTTCTGCAATGGTAGAACAGCAATAAAACATCAAAAACTGATAAAGTTTATTACCATTAAGTAATATACATTATAAAAATGTATTAACTGAATATTACATTCTTAATAAAAATAACAGATTTCCTTTAAACAATGAAAAATGAAATAAAATATTGTACCTTATGAATGTATATGCATCCTTGAAGTTGTATCTAGGTATACTACAACATTATAAAAATACATAAACTAAATATTACATTGTTCAAAAACGTTTCCTTTAAATAATGCAAACTAAAAATAAACTACTGTACCAAATGAATGTATTTTTATCCTTGAAGTTTAATATAGGTATTCTACAACTAGTTTAGAGAATAATTCGGGTCTTGAAGAAGTTCAGTTATAGTATATTGACTCCCTTGGTTTATGTCAGTCGAGACATTTTCATTGGATAAATGATAAGTGCATACAGGTTGGGTTGAAAATGTCAATGGGGTTGATGCACGAGTACTTGACCTACTGGACGATAGTGACACAGAATCCAATGTTATCTGGTTTAATTAATTGGCCCATTATAAGAATCTCATCAATAGCTTTTTTTGCATACAACTTTTGTGTCTCGTTCAGCTTTCTGTAGGATACCACCCAGCTATCCGCATAGATTGGCGCGGCTTCGTCCTTCGTGAGTTTCTGCTCTTTTATGAAATCTAAATGTTCGATGGCTTTTGCAAATAGTGATCTTTAGTTGTATCATGAGTAGTCCGCATTTTTCTCTGGGTACCTGCTGTATTTCCAATTCCCTGGTCATCGCTCTCATCCAAATTACTATCTCCAGGTATCTGGATCTTGATCTCCTAAAAAATCATGCAGCAAATCGAAATACCATTAAACTTGGTTCGTACATGTCATCACCGCCCGCACCAGACCTTTCAGACTTTTTCTTTTTCTTTTTCAATTCCCTCCTAATAACAAGTTCTCATATTGTTTATTTTTTTTTTTAAAATCATCTAGATTGCATTGCTAACTATTTCCTTAAGGTTATTCAACAGTACTTCCCATGTTTTATTTCGTTTGTTTTTATCTTTATATTCTTCGCTTTTCACTTTCCAAATCGCAGGTAAACTTCTGTATGTATCAATGAAACTTCTCCACTGTTCAGTGTCATTTATATTTGCCATCACGTCTATTTAACACTTTTATAAAACAGCTATTTCCAAAAGAACGCGTCTTTAAAGCAAGGACTACTCGCAGTCAAACTAGGCTTCCAACTGATGTTGGTTGTGAAGTTTTACAACAAGCGCGCACACTGTCAAAAGGTTGTACAACATTAGGCCACGCCCCCTTAAAATCAAAGCTGCTTTGATTCTCTCCAACCAAAACCAACCAACCAAAATCTTGTTGTACAACCTGCCCATACACTGTCCAATATTTCATACAACCCAACCAAGTTGTACAACAAGTTGGATAATGTATGGCCAGCTACACAGTGCAAAAAGCAGTATGTGTGCTGATGAGGAACAACGAACGGAGATTCAGTGCA